>NC_142313.1:11299563-11453730 GCF_054855325.1 Carica papaya | reverse complement strand
AGCAAGCTATGGGAACAAAGTTATCTCTTGGTACTGCTTTCCATCCCCAGACTGATGGACAATCAGAGAGGACAATTCGTACGCTTAAGGATATGCTCCGAGCTTGTGTCCTTGACTCCGGGGGCCATTGGGATGACCATCTGCCTCTGATAGAGTTTGCCTACAACAACAACTACCAAGCAAGTATCGGCATGGCTCCATATGAGGCGTTATATGGGCGCCCATGCAGATCACCGATTTGCTGGGAGGAGGTGGGCGATAGAAGATTGTTCGGCCCGGAGTTGGTAGAGGAGACCACGTCCAAGATAGTTAAAATTAAGAAGAATATTCAGATAGCTCAGAGTAGGCAGAAGAGTTATGCAGATACCCGGAGGAGAGACCTAGCGTTTGAGAAAGGCGACCGGGTGTTTCTTGAGGTCATTCCCTTCAAGGGAATTAGTAGGTTCGGCAGGAGGAGAAAATTAAACTCCCGGTATATTGGACCCTTCGAAATCTTAGACAGGATTGGTACTGCTGCCTACAGACTAGCACTGCCTCGAGAGCTCTCCAAAGTCCACAACGTGTTCCACGTATCCATGCTACGCAAGTACAACCCGGACCCTTCTCATGTCTTGGCTCATGAACCGCTTCCACTCCAAGAGGACTTGTCTTATGAAGAAGTGCCGGTTGGTATCACGGACCGAAAGAGCAGAATACTCCGCAACCGGGAAATATCATTTGTAAAGGTCGTGTGGCATAACCACACGTCCAGGGAGGCTACTTGGGAGCTAGAATCAGAATTTAGAGCCCAGTATCCCCATTTGTTCGACCAAGAGTAAGAGGCAAATTTGGAGGACCAAATTTTTTTAAGGGGGGGAGAGTTGTAACACCAAAAAAAAAAAATAATAATAATAAATAAAAATTTTATTTATTTATTTTTATTTTTATTCATTTAATTGATTTTTTATTTAATTTAATTTAATTTAATTCGATGAAAATAAAAATAATAATAATGATAAAATTGGATAAAAATATTATTTAAATTTAATTGAAATTGATTTTGGGAAAAAAGGGTGAAAATTTGGATTATGGGGGTGTTTTTGAAAAGAAAATAAAAAACCAGGGGTCAAAACGCAATTTAAAAAAGTTGAGCCACGTCAGCACCACGTCAGCAGCCACGTCAGCGGCCCGGTCAGCAGCCCCATCCAACCAGAACGCGCCGCGTGGCAAGACAACGCTGACCAGGGAACGAGCCACGTGGGCGATCCGCGTGCGCACGATCGGACGGCCCAGATCCGTTCCTGTGCATACGGATGGCCCAGATCAAACGTGTGCACGGACGGCCCAGATTCACGCGCACGAACGGCCCAGATTCAATCAGGCACGGACGGCCCAGATTGCATCGCGATGAACGGCCCAGATTTAATTCCAATTAAATCGCGATCGAACGGTCCAGATTCAATCTTGATGGACGGTAGAGATTAAAAGGCAAAGGGTATAAATACCCCCACCCACACTTGACCAAAGAAACCCTAGCTGCCAGTGCTCGCCGGAGAAGAAGAACCAGACGCCGGAGGAGCCGACTGCCGCCGCACCGGGGAAGTTTTTGACCGTCGATCGAGGTTGATCGGAGCCAAACATAAAAAACGTGACTCATACCGGAGGAGCCGCTGCACCCGAAAGCACCGCCGCCGGTACCAGTAGTGCATTTCAGTTCCCTGGGAAAAAATTCAGGGAAAATTAAGGACAGCCTGTAGGCGCACTGTAGAGCCGTATTCAGACCCCGAAACAAGTAAGGTCCTCTTACCCTATTTTCTATCACGGTATTAAAGTTCAATGAATGATGAAACGGTATTTCATGAATCAATAGATGTGTGAAATTATTTAAGGTCGCTAATGGAGCCCGAGTCTGGTGTATTTGTCGGTCAGTTGTTGCTTGTTCTATTTTACAGTTTTAAATGCAGTATGATGTCTGATGTTTTCATTTCATAGTTTCGAGTGCATATATCACTGTTTTATTGACTATGGGTTGAATGACTGGAAACCCGGTGTTGTGTGTTGTCTTGTTTAGCATAAACTACTGGTTTGCATGTTTCTGTGTGATTTGATGATGGTGACTGAGGAAAAAAAAAAGAATAAAAGGTTACGTGTTTGTGTATAAATGGATAATGGCTACAGCCTAACTAGATATCCTAGGAGATGGTGGACGGACCGGGTCCGTAGGGAACCCTACCGGGAATGTGGTCTCCCATACCGGACGGGGTATGGAGACCTTATGTGTTTTGGCGCCCATACCGGACGGGGTATGGGGACGACCCGTTTTACCCTCATACCGGACGGGGTATTGAGGTTCATTGTTTTGGTGCCCATACCGGACGGGGTATGGGGACGGCCCTGGAACCAGGTTATAAATGTTAAAGGTTCACGGGTAGCGGGACCCCTATGGATCTCCATCGATACTAGTAGGCTGGTAAATGAGGAAAATAGGTTGTTTAATGATTGAAATGCAAATACGTGGTAAGTATTATGTTATACAGCTCATATGATTTCATGATGATGATAATGTTATTGCTTTCATATGTTGTTTTATGGATCTCACCGAGGTAAGTGGACAGTAAATGATTTTGTTACTGATAAAAGAATTTGTTATAAATTATGCTCCATTGGTCTTTTTTTGTTTTCTACCCACCTTTACCTCCGTGGCAGTGAGATAGTGTGATGTCTTTACTGGGCTGGTGTAGCTCACTCCTTATTTAACCATTTCAGATCAGGAAGACATTGTTCCCGAGCCCGTTCCGCAGGAAGACGGCGAAGGGGACGCCTAAAGACTCCGTAGTTATATTTATAGTTCTTATTTTCGAGTATCTCTTTTAGTTAGTTTGTTCTTTTATATTTCGAGCACGTTTTTGGTTTTGTGTAAGGGATGTTAATCAAAATTTTTGTTACGCTTCCGCATTTGACATTTTTAATACACATATTTTGTTTTAAATTTCCGGGGCCGTTACAGTCACATACTTCTCCCTTAAAAAAAATTGGCTCCCAATTTGTACTTACCCAAGATTTGGAAATCATTATCCTTATTTGTTTCTAAATGACTCTTTAATTTAATTTTTTCTGTTGTCAATATTTCTTATTTTCTAAATTATTATCACTTATTTATGTTCTCTATCTTCTCTTAATAAGAATTACCAAGACTTATTTTTTATATCTATTCATGTAAATCCATTACTTTTTCATATTTCTTTTTCCGTATGTCATAGTTACATTCCCATTTTCTTTACCCCTTCACAAGTTTTCCACAAATCTATCTATAATTTACTTTACTTTTCTAAATCTTATTTGTTTATGTCTATTACAAAATCTTATTTATTCTTTTTTATAAAGCTTTGATTCTTCTTGCCTTATATTGCCAATAATATTTCTATATTTCTTTAATGTTAATTTACGTAAATTTCACATAAATCCTTTCATTTTGCCACGTATACTTTCCTGTATCATTTAATTTATATTATCTCTTATTTTATAAGTTAAACCAAACTGAATAAGTTGTTTTTATTATTTACCGCTACATCATTATTTACTATCAAATTCCCTATATCTCTTTTTGATATAATATTGCCAAAACTACTTCTATCATATTTTTCTCCTATGTTTTCCTAAAATGTGACTACATATGTTTTCATAATTCTTTTATTATTACTAAATTCTTATCTCTTCCTTACTTTTTTGACCTATATTTTATTTATTATTAGTTCCCTATATAGTTTAATTATCATATTTATTTAGGTGTCTTAGATTCAACTAAACTCGATACTTTTCATGTTATGTCCTTTCACTATTTTTCACATAATTAAATTTTCTTACACACTTTTATACTATGCACATATATTTAAATATCATTCATACATATATATATTCTTAATGATACACATATTGTAAATTTACCCATAGATGACATTCGTGCACACAGCTACCTATTCTCACACACATCATCATCTATATATATACTGACACACAATTCATAAGTTATACACATGCACATCCACACAAAACTATGTGATCTCATTTTATATGAGTTACACATTCCAACACGCACACACACATATACTCCCAATTTATACATATACCATCACACAAACCTGCATTCATATTATATATATATATATACACAACATATGTTAACTTATATTACATATACATATACAAGTACACAGTCATACATAAATGTACACACAACTCATACCAAACCATTCACACACATAATCATATATACACACGTATAACCACATCCACACAGCTTTAATTCTATATACATATTACGTGCAATTGCATACACACTAATCCTTAACTATATACGTATGTACATATAAACTCGGCTTTTCTCCTATGGTACATGGCTCCACTAATAATCATATGAAATTTATATACTTAAGTAAACAAAAACAATGTTAAATAAGTGCATAATCACATATAAGGCAATCCAAGATGCCATAAATTTTTTTTGCGAAGAAATCATAGAACAATACAACTTTGAGAAGGCAGGTTTGGTCTCCATATGAACACTATACGATTCTTACTATTGTCTTTATTTTCTTTCATTTAAGCATAATCCCTTTGATAACATCCCAAATTTTATTCAACGTCTCCTACGTTTATTCATATATATATATATATATACACACACACCAGCTCACTTGAAGATATACTTATATAGATTATGCTCAGTACACACACTATCTACATATACATAATGTACAGTGCACTTAGTATACATATATTCTTACACACGCACATCTTACACATATACCAATAAAAATAAGTCTAAATTTATATTTACATATGAAGACTCATACAGACTCCCACTTATCTATGTAATTATACAATTTTTCATATAGGTTCTCATATATTCACGTATTTATAATCACCAATTATGCATTTCTATACAAATTTTGATATAGGTTCCCGTATATTCACATTTTTATAATCACCAATTATGCATTCATATCCACACACTTATATATATCTACATGCAGATGTACATATTCATATTTATAGCTTCATGTATCCATCTCAATCAACAGCACACACAAACTACAGAGAAATTAAACAAAGTATCCAAAAATTTGGGAAAACAAAAAGCTAAAATGGGTAGTAGGAAATTTTGGTTAGATTGAACCCGGGTATAGACCTCTTAATAATATAAACCGTTTTATTAGAATTATTAATGAATTCTCAGCAGATAAATTCCATAAATAAATAACAACCTATGTTCTTACTTTGTACTCTTGCTTTTATTGGATCAACTTTTCAGTAGAAGTTTAAACTTCCTATAGTTTTACTTGTTCATCATCTCCAATTAGCTTTCAAATAAAGCTCTAATATTTGATTCTTAGATTTACCACATTCAAACCCATGTAACTTCTATCTTTTTGGACCTTCAGAATTATTAATATTACTTTTCCATATTCGCAGATGTTCTGAAGGAGGTTCCAAAACATCTCTAAGGTATATATTACCTAATTATTTTGGCTTTAAACCTCATAAGAATCCTAAATCTCATGATACAAAGGATGTTTATGAGGAACATAACTCTGATACCAATTGTAACGACCCGTTTTCTCTAACAAGAAAGGAGCGTTACCACACATATAAACTTGATAAATTCTATGTAACATTATGCTAATTTTTATAAATCAATAATACATCTCTTGTACGGAGTCACAATTCATGAGACTGATAAAAATATATCAAAATTATATCACAATAGTATATGTAGATCTACTTTACAATAAACATCCAAAATAGCTAAAAGATTCTTCAGAGTCTTTTTTTGATCTTGAACTTACTCCTGACCTAAGCTAATATGCACTGGGAGTGTGAATTTAGGTGAGTTTTACAGACTTACTAAGAATAGAGTAGTGTTCAAAATAGAGATATGCAAACACACATTCATAAAGGTTTAGTAAAATCAATGCAAATTTTATCGAATAAAATCTAAAGTTGAACAACAATTATAACCATCATCATTTTTCCTTATACTGAAAAACATCTTTATTCCTTTATCTTATTAGCAATAATCCATAAACATAACATTAAGAAATCGTTAAAATCACCATGAAAAACATAATCAACACACATCTCAATAAATATAACACTTGGGTTCCTTACCATTTCACTAAAACCAAGGTTACTTACCATTTCCATTTCTATTACTCATTGTCATTTCTATTATCAGTATCACTTGGGACCTATAGGGATCCTTCTTACATACAAATATATAAATATTTCTTTTATAATTCATTGGTTGTTCCCATACCTTGTCCCGTAATAGGTACCAAAATTATAAATTGTCTTAATACCTCGTCCAGTATGAGTATAATTAAATCAATTATCAACCCCATCTGGTGTGAGACTTTTCAGTCTAGTACGACTGAGGACACATCGACGACAGAGTTTGCAACCGATTATCTGAAGGAACACGTTGTGAGACCATCAATGTTAAGATTCTTGAAGATGGAGTTGATCAATATTGACTACGGATGACACTCATACAAGATACTTTGTTGATTTGTCATTGTTAGATTTAAATATGAAAATTTTGGTTTCAAGAGCATGAATGCAACCTTTTTATATGGGTCCATATGGATATTGATGGGCCGTGCAATACACTTTCTTGGAAGATAGTTGCACGATGGATTTCAAAAAAGATGGGACCACTAGAGGCTATGCTTTTTGGCTAGAAATCTATAGGTGGATGATCAAGGGATGATGGTGGAGGATTGGTTTCGATGGTCGTAAGATTAAAGTTTGAGATTTTAGTTTCTAGGGCATACATGTAGTCTTTTTTATATGGGTGCATGTGGACACCATGTGTCATTTATGTAACATCTATGTTGATTAACATACATAATTTCATTGCCTACACATGCTAATATTTAATTAAGTTATTTTCTTCTAATAGTAAGGAAGTGATTTGCATATTTTTAAAAGTTGATGTTTGATTCAAACGACAAAAAAGTTTATGGTGTAATTTGAACATTTTTCAAAAATTAAAAGTGAAATAAATTTTTTTTTGTGGTTTTTATAGTGACAATCTCCATTTAGGATATCATGATATATGCTCATATATTCCTATGATTAACTAAATTTTAACTTTTACAATGGAAATTCTTTTATAGTATGAAAATATTAAATCTTTTAATGGTTAATTCTTTTCAATTAATTGTTAATTTATTTTTATTTTATTAAAAATATTTTAAAATACATAATAAATTATATTTCATAGTCTCAGTCAAGTTCTAATAAATTTTTTATAGGAATTTGTAGATTACTAGCAAAACGCACAAATAAAAATAAGAACGTAAGTTGCAATTTCAATAAAGCATAATCCACTTCACGAAATATGCAACAAAAACATAATTAGAGACGTCGACAACTTGCAGTTGCAATGAAAAAGATGCATCAATGTCAGTCGAAACTAAACGTAATTGGTAATTAAGTTGCTAAGCTAATGCACAAAAATGAATAACTTGCATCTATTGTTGTATATATATAGATAATGAGCTGTACAAAACTTTTATGGAACAGCCAAAACATCATCTATGAACTTTGTCACTACGCTCTTCTCTAATGTCTCCTTCATGATCCCAATTGTGATAAAAGGTTCGAGATGGTCAACTTGCCACTTCCGTCCCCTGCGAAAAAGAGACCTCCTAGTCCAATCTCAATTACAAGAACTTCTGTCAGGAAAATATCTTGCTTGCTCAGTGAATTTAAAGTATTACCGTATAAATGTTACATAAGGAGAATTCTATTAGACGTATAATGCACATAAATTAATTGATACTTATGATATCAGGTCATATAGATGGACAATGTTGTCGTTACAAGAGCAAAACAAAGATGGTTTGGCTTCAACATCAGTTATCTCATTAAGTGAAAGTATACCCTGGTCCAAAGAAAATTAATTTCAATCCCAAAATATCAACGACAAAAGTCTTGAGCAAGATGTGCAAATTAGCCTAAAGAGACAGAAAATGTACTATAACTTAGCTTCATATTAGGACCAGCAAATAAATCCAAGCAAAGATAAAACAAATAGCTACAATATTAGAATTTGAATTTTATATAGTTCCTACTGTCGTCCCATTTTTAGTTCCAAAAGAATTTTGTTAGCAGCAACACCAATAAACAGACATAGTGGATAAGAAGAAGAGACCCAAACATAAGTGGAAAGATAGCAATTAAGTAGACAAACAGAAGATTTTGAAGCAGCAGCAGTAGCAATAGGTAAACTGTGAGAATCAAGAAACAAAAACATTTCTAAAACTATCTACAGCCCATGATCAGCCAGCTTTCATCTAAATATATCCAGTGAACTTTTATTATTATATACTCATCATTAAGTGCCAGATGTGGAATTTAAGAAATGAAGAAAATTCAAAGTTACCAGGATCTTATCACTAACACGACAACCACACCAAAAAAAAAAAGAACATGATGGATAGACAAAAAACGCAAAATGCAAAGAAACCTTGTCCAGGTCCTAGTCCACACAACTTGTGACACCCACGACAGAATAACATTGGGAAATTAGCACGATATCCGGAGAAAAGGCTGGAAATAAATGATACCTATTGTTTAGTGTGCATGTAGAATACTTTCAAGAAACCTTTTTCAAATGTACCCCAAAATTTTAAAGTTCGATCCAATGAGCATGATAACAAAAATTGATCCCAATAAAGAACAGATGTAACTACCTCTTTATGCCCTTTTAATGATGTAACAAGGTGTAGTGTGTTAAGGTCCAAACCTGGTTTTATATTTAAAAGGAAATGGTAAATGATCTTTGTGCATATTTAGAAAATATTATCACAAATCGAATAATTTGTGCAATCAGATAAGCAAAGACAATGAAGTGGAGGCCATATAACGTTAAAAAATGAATATATCGATACTAGAAAAAAACTATTATATAAAACAACACAAATGCAAAACGTTCTCCACAAGATGACAAGAATTAAAGAATATAAGAGAACAAAAATCAATACCAAAGTTACTGCAAGACTCTAAGTTGATGTTAAGGCCTATTTAAGGTTGAGAAAAGCTTGTTCAGCTTCACCTAACTAAGTAAATTGTCCTTTCTTTAACAAGTTGGTGAGTGGTCGAGCTAGAATGCCATAATTTTAAACAAATTTTCTATAATATCCAGTTAATCCCAAGAAACCTCTTAATTCTGCTATAATGGTGGGCTTAGGCCAATCAAGCATGGCCTTGATTTTATTCTAGTCAATTTTCACACCATTTGATGTAACAATATGACCCAAATATTCAAGCTCATGTTGTCCAAAGGCACACTTTTTGAGTTCGACAGAAAACAATGTAGTCTCAAAATTTCAAAGACCTATTTGACATGATCAAGGTGCATAGTGCAAGTTGGACTATATATTAATATATCATCAAAGAAAACTAGCACAAACTTATGAAGATGGGTATAGAATATGAAATTCATCATTGCTTGAAAGGTAGAAGGGACATTGTACAAGCCGAAAGGCATCATCAAATACCCATGGTGTCATTTATGAGTATGAAAAGTAGTTTGTGCACATTGGTAGCATGAACCCCAACTTGATGATATCCTACTGTCAAATCTAATTTAGTAAAAAAAATAGCTCCATGTAGTTCATCCAACATATCATCAACAGCACCGATCAAAAAATGATTCTTTATAGTAATAACATTGAGTGCTCGTTGTTTGCCTTGGTGACCACTATTATGGCTACTTGATCCCTCTCTGTTCAACACTAAAGTGTCGGTAATTTTTCGAATGGTGTCCTCAAACTGTTAAAATTTATTAGTGAAGGTGACTTGCATTTTGTTCAAGCAATCTAATACATCACCTGTGCTAAATTCCAGGTCTTCTATCCTTTCTTGTTGGTAGACATGGCTATGATACCAATTGTTATGGTCCTAGTCAGAACTCTAAGTAATTAGACGACAATTTTTCCTTTAGGCGAGAATAACCTTGATTTTGGAAATAAGAAGACAAATGTCTTTTTAATTGAGTTGCAAGAGTTTAAATAGAAGATTACAACGACAGTTTACATACTTAAGGATAACTATGACATGATGGATCTGATGTTTTCTTTAATAAATAAATTATTTTCATTAATTAAGAAAAGACCCTAACGTGACCCCTGATGGTAAGTGTTGAAACATAATTATTCACTTTTAGAATCTTACAATATTATTTAAATACTTTTTTCCTTACTGAGTATATAGAACTCACCCATTTCTATGCCTCCCAGATGAGGAAGATAGTGAGGAACCGATCGCTAACCTACCCCTTGAAGTCTATGAGGATCCCGTAGATCCGCAAACCTTGAGTGCATGACTAGGCACTGCAACTAGTTATAAAGAGGGTTTTCTTGAGAAGGATTTCCAGAGCAAAAATCTATAAGGCATAATGACACTCTTTTTAAAATAAACTAAAAACTAAGGAACAAATTGGTAATATCACTCCTTAATAAGATATGTTTTTTTTAGTAAAATAGACTAAGCTTATTTGTTATAACTTAGACTTCAAATAATGTCATGCAAAAATAAAAAAGGGCCTAGAAATTGTTTTTATATTTTAATAGCCTTTTTTTGTTAGATAGTTAATAAGGGGTAAGTTGTTGCTAGCGTGTTGGACACATGTCTACCGTGATAACAATGTTTTCAAAGTCTAATGCTCATGTACCATTGAGAATCTGTGGCTTTTCCTCCGGAGCTTCAACAAGCTGCTGTTGCCGGGACTGATAAATCAAACAAGGAGGCAAAGAAACTGGCAGACCAAGATTGTTCGCCGGAGAATTGAAAACTGGGCTTTGTATATTAAAATTTGCGGCGGCGGTAGCACTACCAACCTTGTGATTGGCATTAACACCCACACCCGAAGAAGCTCCGCTTGTTGCTGCTGGCGGTGGCTGCGGAGTTGTAATTGAACCAATCTTCCCATTCCCGTTAAATCCAGAACCAGGAAAAGCACCCAAACTAGGTCCGGCGCTCGCAATCAGATTATTGATTGGCTCCAACCCAGGGCTTGGCTATAGTTTAATATCAATTGTTTGAACGTCAAGCTTTTTAAAAACATTGAAACAATCAAAGATAAATCACATATATTAAATATGACAACCCAAAACTTATTAGAGGAATTAATTTAATAATTATTCAATTATGCAATTATTATAAATAATTTGATTGGCAGCAAATTTTACAAATTAGGTGATTAAAAATAAATTCCAAAAATAAAGTGATTTATTAATATTAAAATATTTGACTAGCCATTGATTATGATTATATGTGTATATAGACATCACCTTTATTCATTAGAAATCAAGTCGTTACTTTCAATTCCATACGATACTAGAGCTACCACGCTCCTAATATGTTTCTTATATTCTCATTTTTTTCTCTCACAATTCTCTACATTCTTTTTCAACCATAATGGCTTGTGAAGACATCTCTACATCTTCCACTAGTCATACTGTAACACCCACTCACCACTATGTTAAATTGCATTTGGAGAACCCCTATTTATTCGGGGCTTAAGGCCACCTAAACTCATTTAAATTTATTTCACAGCCTTATATCTCCTACCCAAGTAAATCAAACGACTTTGGTCTTTTTCTGTAGTCCGAATTAACTCCCACTTGAATTTTGAATCAATAGTTGAGATTTCCTTCTAAATTATGTGATCTAGATTTTATGAAGTACAAATGGTCCATATCTTTGTTAGGTAGAATCTAACAGCCATGATTCAATGAGATAAGAAATGACAAAAAAAGGTTTAATGAAACCCTATATTGGACGAGTGAGGTTCAAAGGATCATGGTCGAATGCCTAGGGTTGATTTCGCACCTAAAAATATTAAAATGTCCCCCTTTTGATATGAAAACTTGGACATTTAGAGAGATTGATCATATGGCCCATTCCTAGGGTATAAAAATAAACCCTAGATCGGTCTCCCCATTTTGGGAGAGAATTGCTGCTAAAGAGAGAGAAAGAAAGAAAGAGTAAGTGAGGCAAGAGATCGAGCAAAAGAGGGAGAGAGTGTTTGAGGCAATTTCTAGCATAATATCATCATGGAAGAGTGATGAATCAGGTGTTAAGAGAGGGAAGCAGCACTGACCTTTCTAGCCCTTGTGAAGCAGAACATAAGTAACTTCCATTTATTTTTTCTCTATTTATTCCTTTTGGGTAACTCTCTCCCTTGTACACGAATGTTGGCCGAGACGAGCCACTTATCAAAGCGGGTGAATTAGGGTGGCCTTTTCGAAATAGAGACTATTCCCCAACCAATAAGCTTAAAAAACCTGCAACCATGTAAATTGTTTGTTTAGCTTAGTCCATTTAGTCTTTCTACTTATTTAGTTTAGAAAAATTCTTATAGTAGGTTAGTTTAGGAAAACCATAGGTTGAAATGCTTAGGAATCCTGAGTCTGGGTGTTAAACCACAATTCAAGGGCATTTAGCATGAGTCAAATTCATGAAAAGTTATGTAAGTATTTCTCTAACCCAAAGTGACTTTAGGATTTCTTTTATTGACTTTTGGTTAGCCTTGATGTTGGAAGTTTGATGTTGTGCAAGAACACATGAGTCACTAGGAATATGGCCTAGGCATTGTCTAGGCAGTGAAAACCACTGAGGCAGAGCCTCAGCCTATTGTTTTCTAGCATGTTTGGGTGGATAACGATTCCTTGATTTCCATTTATTAACTCCATTACATGTTGATATTCTATTGTGTGCAATTTAATTTGTGCTTGCATATTTTATTGCATGTGGCTATCGAATTTAATGATGTGAAAGGTAAACTTTAAATATGCACTAATGAAAATTAAATCATAGTAAATAAATTAATTGAGTAAAGCGATTGCTAATGAGATAGTAGATTAGGTTAATCTTGAGAGATTAGTAAAACACAGTGACTTATTATGGTTTAGTAAAAAAATTTTGAAATACGCTTTGAAAGAGAATTTACCTTAAAAATTACCATAAATTTTATGTTGGTTGTCTAAGGAAGAATGTTAATAGAAAAAAAATTTGTGAAGTTAATGGATTTGAATAAATTAAATAGTTTGTCTAAATCTTAAAATAGAGAATTTTGCTTGATAAAAATAAAGTCAAGGCTAATTAAGGCTACAATTACATAAATGGACCAAATTAAAGGCAAAATGTAAGTTAGTTATTCATAAGATAAATTAACTTGGTAAAATTTTAACAGGAGAATTATTATAGGGATTATACAAATAATATATTAGAAAGAGTCAAGAAAAATAAACTAAGAGTCATTCAACGTGAATCAAGGAGTGGGGGTTATGAGTATGATTTACATTCGACGGGTTTATCATGAACCCCTCTCATGGACAAAGATTTAGACCAACTACAGACTTGGATGGGTATGCATGTTTTTATTTTGATCGAGGTCATCTAGGTAAGTATTTTTATGATCATGTTATTTATTTTTGACTTGTGTGTATCCTGCTTCTTCATGTAGTGTAGGAATCCATTTGCCACTCCTTGATAATGGTAAAACATTGCACATTTAAACTAAAATACAAATTGTTTAAATAATTATGTTGTAAATGTTATATATATGTTTATGCAAATATAATTATAATAGATAGTTAGCTATGTGCAATCAATAGTCAATGAATATTCTGATAAATCCCCATTTTAGTTTTAGTTCAAACTCATTTTAATTTAGGAAAAAGAAGAAAAAAAAAAATTTCTAGTCAAACCCAAGTTAAAACCCCAACTCAAATTTATGTCCAAATTCATTAACAACCCAAATATAAGACCACCTTAATCAAAAAGTAACCCCAACTCAGCCTGGCTCTGGATTTTCCCAGGACATGAAATTTGTTCAATGCCAAAATAGTTTGAAGCTTAACGAATGATGATGGTGACGAAGCTTAAAGAATAAACTTAAGACTTATGAATAAAAAAAATTAATTACGAAAATGTGGATTTAGATTCGATAAATGCAATAATATTTTTATACATTTTCAATTTCGACAGGATAAAATGAATTGAAACTTTTCTTTAGATAAAAAGAACACATTCTTTCTTCAGATTGTCAAGCAAAAGACTAAATCAGATTTCTTGTCATAAGTCTAGCTTAAATCTTTAGCTTTTTCTGAAGATAAATATAATATTATAAGTAAAAATTCACCAAAGATCTAAAATTATCTTGAACTTAGAATATTGTTTGATACAATATGCTTTTAAAATTACATTTGTACAAAAGGGATTGAACAAAAAAAATAAAAGATTGAATATGAATGTGCAAAAAGAAGCTTTCACTAAAAAAAGAATTAATTCTCTTCTCATTGAATTGTAGTTAATGAATGAATAGGATCATAACAAGTTGGTGTCTCTTTTTTCATATTTGCCATCACAACTGTAATCATTAATTGTTATCATTATCATCATTATTTAGTTACTTATTTTTTCTTCTCATAAATATAATTACTTACTTATTGCTAATACTATTATTACTAACTTATTATAATTATACTATTATTTATTTATTACGTTCATACTAATTTACACTGTATTACATATATATTTTTTATCATTATAATTACTGTTGTATTATTATTACTACCTCTTTTTTCTTTTATTTTTTATCCCATACCTCTCTGCCCTTAATTATTTTTATTACTATAATTATTGTTAGTGTTATAAAGTAATATTATTGTCCACTTTACAATTATTATTTAAATATTACTATATATTTCCTTATCTATTATTCTTATTTTTAGTGTTCTCCCTTATTATCACCACTAACATGTTTAGTATCATTATTTTTCTTTTTCTTTTTCATTCGCTTTTGTTTTTGTTTTCTTTTTTTCTATTTTTTTCTTCTTCAAAGACCATCTCCCTAAGGTTCAGTCTGTAAATATTAACTATTAATTTTTTCATATAAATGAATGTCATAACCAAATACTCATCTAACAGTTAGATCCTTAAAATATATATGTAAATTATATTTAAATAATTAGTCTACATTACGTAGCAGGTGAATCACACCTTCTTACTCTGTATTATCTCATCATAGAATCTCTTATTAAATAACCAATAGAACAATTCGCATATGATTTCACTTTCAATAGGATTGGTAGTAACTCTCTTAACTTAAATTTCTTAAAATGATTAAAAAGTTTAAAATAAAAATAAAAATTTCTATTCTTTTTGTGGTGAGTCATTAATTTTATATGGAAGAACAAAGCACATTAACTTTAACTTTCATTTTATTCAAGAACTAGTGGCAAAAGATATCATCGTTATGAAGTTTTGCGAAAAAATGGATGAATGGAAAATTTATTAACAAAAGCTCTTCTATGCCAGAAAATTATTTTGTACAAGAAGCAACTTGGTATATTCAATTTTAAATCAGGGGACAATGTTCAATGTTAATTCAAAATTGCTAGTTAAGATTTGTACTTTGAGGGATACTATCTTGATTTTAAGATATCTTGTGGGATTTTATTTAATTTCAAATTAGTGCTGAGAATTGATTAATTAAGATTTTTCTAGTTCTTCTATCTTTATCTACTTCTTGTTGTAGGCGTATAAATAGAAAACCTTAGTTGTGACAAAATGTAAGCAATTTTCATGTTATCAATCTTTATTTCTTATAAAGTGTTCTTTACTTCTCAGCTTAAAGTTTTTTCTCCTCTATTTAATTTTTCCAAAAGAAATAAAGTTGTTTTTTGATTTCAAGATTTGCCAGATCTGAGCCAAAATACAAAACATAACTCTTGAAACTCTTAGTTGCGACTAAGAGCCATTGTGAGGATGAACTAGACGCGACAACTAGTTATAAAAAGGTTTTCTTGAAAAGGAATTTCAGAGCCAAAATCTACTTGGCATAGTGACACTCCTTTTTAAATAAACTAAAAACTAAGGAACAAATTGATAATATCACTCCTTAACAAGAAGTGTTGGAAACATGTCTGCCATGATAGAAATATTTTCAAAGTCTAATGCTCATGTAAACACATTCTTTGTCACGTGAGTATTTGTCTAATAGTGTTACGCACAATGTTGGTAATAAGTGCCTATTTGAACAAAATTTAGAAGTATAGATTGTACATCAACATAAAAATGTTACATGAGCCAATTTGAGCAATCTTGAATAATACAAAGAATTTTGAAATATATCTCTCTTTTATTATAATAAAAATAGAATTATTTCATTTAAAATGAGATAATATAAATTAAAAGTAGAATAATTATTAAAATAAAAATGAAAGTATAGATTTGCGACTCTAAATTTTATTGTGTGGTTCAAGTCCTAAGGACTACAATACTGTTTAGGTAGACTAAATAATAGATAAAGCTATCATGTAATAAAATATAAAAATTCAAGGCCATTCACATCAAAGCTGAGAACTAATAAAAATGATATGATTTAGATCCTTTAAACTTGCTATCTCATAACATTGCTTAATATTTAAACCAGAAATATTGAAACAATCAAAGATAAACCACATATATTAAATATGACAACCCAAAACCTATTAGAGGAATTAATTTAGTAATTATTTAATTGTGTAATTATTATCTGTAATTTGATTGGTAGCCAATTCTACAAATTAGGTTATTAAAAATAAATTCCAAAAATTAGGTGATTTATTAGAATTAGACTATTTGACTAGCCGTTGGTTATGATTAAACATATATATATATATATATATATCACCTTTATTCATTTGGAAATCAAACCATTATTTTCAATTCCATACGATATTCGAGCTACCACGGTTCTGGCATGTTTCTTCTAATCTTTTTTTTTTTCTCTTATAATTCTCCACATTCTTTTTCAACCATAATGGCTTCCGAAGACATCTCTACATCTTCCACTAATCATACCATCATTCAAAATACCCAACCATCATTGGCTCCATTGGCAACATGTCTTGTTTCTCTTTGGCTATTTGATAATAGAGTGTCATACTATGTCACCGCACACTTGAATAATTTTTCACTTCACTCTCCTTATGTAAGGTTTGATAATGTTATGATTAGTGATGGCTCGGGTCTTCACATTATCTATATTAGTTCTACTACACTTTCTACCCCTACTCGTACATTTAATTTACACAATTAAATAACTACTAAATTAGTTGCTCTAATATCCTGGTCCTCCAAAAAATAATGCACAGTCGAATAGTCCTCCACTTAACCTTAATATCGTTATGTTGTTGCTACAACTATTGAGTTACGTTGGATTTGTTCTCTTATAACTGAGCTTCACATTTATATTCCTACTGCTCCGGTTATCTATTGTGATAATATTGATGCAACTCATCTTTGTTCCAGTCCTGGCTTTCATTCATCGATGAAACATGTTGAAATTGATTATCATTTTATTCGGAATCAAGTCCAAAGTTTCACTCATGTGTCTCTAGAAGATTAATTAACAGATGTCTTAACCAACCCTTTTCCATGCAATCATTTTTAATTTTTGAAGACCAATATTGGACTCTTTGCAGGAGCTCCATCTTGAGGGGGCAAATTATAGGAATTAATTAAGTAATTATTTAATTTTTTAATTACTGTAAATAATTTAATTGACAACATATCCTACAAATTAGGTGATTGACAACAAATCCCACAAGTTAGGTGATTGACAACAAATCCCACAAATTAGATAACTTACTAGAATTAGAATATTTGATTAACCGATAATTATGCTTGTACGTGTATATATAGCCCACCTTTATTCAGTGGAAATCAAGTCATTATTTTCAATTCCATAAAATCATAAGTTATTAAATTGTAATTTGTGCTTAAATTAAAAAGTTCATGAAACTAGTAATTATTTATCACGGAACACATGGACCAAGTTTTTCATAAACACACACATAAGATATTTATATATATATATATATTATATTATATATAGAGCAATTTATACCTAATTTCTGCCCAAATTATTCTTTTTCATGTAACTTAGGTTTAATAAAATTTGCATCTAATACGACTAAATTATAATATGTCAACCTCAGGTCAAATACGCCTCAAAAACATATGTTTATGAACTCTCGGGGACATAAAAGGTACAGTACAACAAGTACAAATAAAGTTAAATAAAGTCAATATAGAAGTAATTTAAAATCTTTCTCGAGTATAAACAATAGCTTGTTGAACTTGACTTACCTTATGACACTATTGCTGACCATGACTAGCCTTTCTTGAGTCCTTAACTCGTCTTTAGGTATCTCTAGATTAATTTTTGGGTAAAATTCCATGGCAATGGAAAATTTTCACCTCAATCAAAGATCGACATTTTATTTTTAGTGTCTTGTGAATGTAATACTACCATATCAATACGGAAATTAACTAAAAAATTAAGTTATAAATTATGCAAATATTTTGATAAAAAATCGGGGATTTAAGGTACAAATTGACCAACAGTTTTAAAATGTTCGCTGGAACAACATTGCTTAGATTCAACATTCCAATCTACCAAACAAAGCAACTCTGTGTTTTCTAGCTACTGTAGGATGTGATTCTCGCACGGATTGAATAGCCACTTCGTTACCAACCTCCTACACCTACAAGTTTAAAACCAACCTAATTAATTATACAACTTTTAATAATTGCTTAAGGGATTTACTAGGTGAAACATAAATTAGGAATTCTTTTTCTTTCTTTAAATTAATGACTCATTAAATGAATTAACCTCATAAAATACTAAAACTAAATTTGCTATAAATTCATCCAATAAAAATTGTTAAAATTTTTACTTTATTGTTAAAAATACGAGCAAAATTAGTTTACATATATATTAAACATGTAAAATCAAGACACAATTTTAAGTGTAGATAGAGAAATTGAATATTAATACAATAGAAGTGAACTAATTATTATGCTAAAAGTCGTTAAAATATAATTAAAGCTTAATTTTTTAAATAAGAAAAAAGGTATACTTTAAGGAGAGACTTCTCTTAGCGTAATGTGAATCGTTGTTGTTTGTTAGTGAATGAAATATATAACAACTCGCCTCTTTTTCATTTGCTGCTTCTGGGGGTAATGCATTTAGAACAAAATCATGCTTGAAAGGTTGATGATCATCAACAGCCTCTTCACTTGCAATATTCGTTGTACCTTGCAGTGATTCCAATATGATTCCAAAATGACCTACTAGTTTGCAATCTTGGGTGATAAGAAAGTTAAAGACACACCTTGTGATGAGACTTACTAGGTAGGACAATGGTAACATCATTAGTAAGATGATGTCAAAACAAAACTCATTCAAACAAGACTATGAAAAATAAAGTGAAGATGAGAAATCATTTAAATATATAATGCAATGAATGATATAGGGAAATACGAAAAGAAAGAGAAGTAAATTAAAGATCTAGGTTATAGATCTTCGTAAATAGTTTTAAAGCAAATTACATTTTTTACCATTGTGATCTAGTCTTGTTGTAATTCAAATCATATATATTTTCTAATAAGAAAATTTTTATGTGTTTGGTCCTCTAAATAGGAATACATGAAATTTTAAGGTTAAATAAATCAATATTAGGGAAAAGTAAAATATAAAAGCCTAAGAAACTAATTTTTGTATATAAAATAATGCACAACCAATAGAGAAATGAAACAGTTATTAAAGAAATTGCAAGAGTTCGAATTATAATATGGTCAAACTATGGATTTCGAAATTGTAATTTGTCCATAATTTTTGCAAGACAAAAACATAAATAAGGACTGCAATAGATCAAGTTTGGGGTGAGTTTCCCAAAATCTGAACTTGATCTAAGTTTAAAAAATTGAAAAACCAAATAGGTCAGAGTAAGTTTTAAAAATTAATTTTATTTTTGGCCTAACTGGGTTATTGATGAAATTAAACTAGACTCAATATGGATTATATATAAATAAAGTAAAATTATATATTTAATTAATATAAAATATTGTATATACACCAATTTAACGTATATATTACATTTCTTATTAAAATTAAAAATATATTATATATGACGATCTCGGGTTTAGATGGCCTTTTAATTTCAAAACAGAAGACAACTTGTCATGCTTTAAGAAAAAAGATAGATATTTAGATCTTACATGCCTTCGATCTTTTGGGCGAAATAACTAGGGTGAGTTTTAGAGAATTGGGTCAGGTCGATTTGGTCAATTCAAACTGTGCAATTCTTAACAAAACATTAATGGAGTAAGAAAATTATAGAAAAATCAAAGAGAATTTATAAAAAAGAGGGCACTTAAAGTTTAATTAAACCCTAAGGCATGATTATTTTATATCAATAGCGTCGATCCATCATGTATTAAAAAGTGAAAATGATGAATTAATCATAAGGAGAATGTATAAAATCAAAAATTGTGAAAGTGTAAGGAAAAACAAAGGATAAACTGATGTCATTTTGAAAAACCCCAAAACGAAGTCATTTTGATTAAAAGAAAAAAAAAAGAAATGGAAACCAGAGGCGTGCACGCTCTGGAAGCTGAAAAATGAGGAGGAGAAGAGGCGTATAAGGATCCCTTTCTTCGCCTATAAAAAGGGAGAGACTCATTCTATAGGAGGGAGATCCTGTGCATGAGGAGAGAGAGAAAGATTCGTGCATAGAGAACGAAAAAGGGTCACAAAGAGAGGTAAAGCAACTTGGGGAGAGAGAGAGCAAGAGTGAACAGACTATACCAACGGCAAGGCGGATTTGGTGCGTGCAGCGTACAATACAGTAGAGAGGCCAAAAACCAGAAGGCTAAAGAGGGAGAACACATAACAATGTGCTTAAAGAAGGAGAATTGCAATGGTATCTAGGTATGGTTTTATGCATCTGCACCTTTTTCCAGTGCGATTCTACCATATCCAAATTGGTTCTGCATGTGCAGCTTGTTCTGTGATGGTTTCCAGCAGAAGCATGGCAGTGCGTGGGTGGTTTTGGTGGCGTTTGCTGGTTCTGGTGGCCAAACAGGTGGTGACATATGATGCTTTGGATGCGATGCGTGGTGAACCAAGGATACGCATATAGTGGCAGGTAGTGATTCTGGTGACCTAGATTGTGTTATGATAGAACTCGATCCACTTTTCTATTCTCATTATTTCTACAAGTATTCATCATTAATCAATGTGTTTCCTATTTGTAAATGAGATAATTATCTAAACAATATCGATTTAGAGGAGAGTGTAGACTAGGCCAATAAGGATTCTGACACTCTTTTATTCAACTATAGGTAAGGGATTGGGTTAATCTCATTCAGAGGCCCCCATGTTTTTATAAAACTTTATGCTGTTAAAATAAATTGTTTACAGAACTTATAAAATATTTAAGTTTTCTAATGTGATTTTCGTGAACTCATCATGTGTGTGTGTGTGTAATTGCATATGATTGGAGATCCATATGATGTTGTGTATGATCTATGTTTATATATGCATATTACTATTAGTGTGTGTATGCAAAGTTTGTGGATGCCAATTATCGAGTTATAGGTGCGCGTGACCTATATATGTATAATTGTATGTTGTGTAACGTGTGTATGTATGAGTGAAAACCTTGTATGTGCATGCTTATGGAATACACATATGCTTTATGTGAATATGCAAGTACGCTTATGTTATATATATTGCATGTTTATATATTTATTTAAGTCGATGACCATGTATATAAGATGTATATATTATGCTTATTGCATAGGTATGTTTATGTATGATATATATTATGTATATGTAGGTGCATTCAGGAGTAGGTCATCTAGTGATGGATTTGATTAATAAAAGAAAAACACAAGAATATTTATAAGACGAAAAAATTCGTTTAACCAGTATCAACAGGGGGAGGGGGTGTGTGTGTGTAGCTATTTTAGCAAGTGAAGTGTGGTGAACCCTACCTATGAATATGGCCTCAGCTAGACATGGCTAAAAAATCCCATACATAACCGTTCTTTGTTTGGGTATATCTGGAAGGTGATTAGTGATAGTTAATGCATAACCTTTCCGTGTTCGGGTGCATTGGGAAAGTGAAAAGTGAAAGTGAAGGTGAAAAGTGAAAAGTGATATGTGATGTATCCATGTAGAAGTGGGGATCCTTAGTGCCCTCATTGATGCCGATGAAAATAGCATCACCTGATGAAACTCTTAGAATGAAAATGCAACTAAAAAGTGATAAGTGAACAATGTAAAGTGAAAGCAATACTGACATATGTAATGGTAAGTACTTTAGTGACAAGTACAAGTGATTGTCAGAAAGTATAAGTGCAAGTGTTATGAAACCAATGAACAACATTATTTATTTATGTAAATATGATGCTAGGATATCTGTGACGTCTATGAAATCATATGTGAATGAGGAAAATATTGAGATATGTGAAATTATGGTTACTGTATTACTTATAAATTGGCTTTAAAGAAAATATGCATATGTTTTATAAATCTTATGTGATTGAGTGTATGCATGTCTTTGCTTTGGGCACTGCCCTTTTTCCTTATTGAGTTGATGAAGCTCACTCCAATTCACACACCCAGTGCAGATTAGTCCAAATCAAGAATAAGTTCAAGGTTGAGGAAAGACTTTGGAGAACCTTTAGTGATAGTGAGAGTTTCGTCTTATAAAGTTGGTTTAATTATACTATAGCGATATAATGTAAAGAATTTTGTAAGTCTCATGACTTGTAATTCCACATAGGAGATGATTAAATCTTAAGTTTTCACTTATT
This sequence comes from Carica papaya, assembly GCF_054855325.1. Classification (NCBI taxonomy): domain Eukaryota; kingdom Viridiplantae; phylum Streptophyta; class Magnoliopsida; order Brassicales; family Caricaceae; genus Carica; species Carica papaya. The sequence goes on along the minus strand of NC_142313.1, from coordinate 11,431,023 downwards.
GTTGCGTAAATTTATCAATTATGCGCGAAATTGCACTCCTTTCTCAACAGAGAAAGCAGGTGGTTACATGGTTCATGTCCAATGGACCTAAAACCTAACACTGGATTTTGTACTATACAAGTCCAATTTGAGTTCAGAGGCTTGAAAAAGTAAAAACAAAAAGGTTGATTTATTATGATTCAAATTCAATTTGATCCAGTTATTATTGTTGTTTCTATACAGTTTGAAATATCATTTTCGAGTTGTACTTAACATAAAAATAATAATAATACTTTGTAGTTTTGCTTAACACAAAAGAATATAATATGTTATATTTGAGAAAAAATTCATTTTGTAGTGACCTTAAAGTATTTCAGTTTATCTACCTGCAGTCAAATTCCTATAAAATATACTTTTATTATCATAATCAAAAAATAAAACTAAAAATTTCAATTATACCCTCATCAAAAATTCTATCATAATAAAAAATATATAATTAAAAAACATGTATTGTAAATTTTTCTTTTCAATTGAAAATTTTATAGAAGTAAAAAACAATTTTATTAAAACTAAGAGTGGTTAATTATTTTCTATGTTGTAACTGTGCAGAATGTAAAATGTCATTTATAATTGAGTAATCACTGCAAGTAATACGAGTGAGTTGTCATTTGCTTATCATTTGTTATATTTCAGATTATATATATATATGTATATGTATAAATTAAAGAGACAAAAAAAAACGTTTTTATTATTATTATTTTTTTTGTGATGACAACTAGCTCTAATGCAAAGTAATACCCCCAACATGTCTCAAGAAAGCTAATTTGATTCTCTTTGTTTGTCTCCAGGTTAGCTAATTGCTTAATGATTAGATAAGAATCTATAAAACCTTTCTTTTTCTAAATGTGACCCTAGTATATGTTTTTGAAATTGAAGCTATGTCGTGCATATACAAAAGTATACACATATCTATCTCTGTATGTGTGTGCATGTGTGTGTATGTATATGTGTACATACACACATGTGAAAGTGATTCATTTGCTACAGACTAGCAATCTCATGTATTAGCAATGGCAAAGCATTACATGTATATACATGCAGTCAAAATCTAGAGAATCTTCTTTCATTTCGTCTTTTACCGTGGACCCCCTTTAATCCTAATATTCTCCATATAGGCATGATGTTGATTTCTAAAGATTTAGTCTTAAACATAATTGCCAGATTGCAAGCAGATGAAGTCATGTACTGTTATGGCTTTTCTGAAAGTTGCTTTGACAATATTCACTTTATATATTATATTCTGTATGTTTCACTCTTTCCTTTTCTTCTTATGATCTGGGTAATATAAACAGTATATCTTCATGTAATAATAATGATGAGGGCTAGCTAGGCCAACTACTTCATGATAAACATGTTAATATCAATAATTGTGGAAATATCTTATTTTATTCTCTGTGAATCGGCAAGCTAGTTTTCACTTACATTTATACTGACTTAATTCATTTCCTATAAGAATTATGAGAAAATTCTTCTATTTTTCATAGGTAAATGTTCGATTTAATGTGAAAAAAATTACTTATTATGTACTAAGTTAAAGTTTTTAAAATGCACATTATACTCTATTATTTAATATAATAATAGAGTTTTTCAATTGTAACTAGCTTTAGCTTATTAGTAATATAATACTAATATAGTTTTAAATTGTTTGTTGCACTGCTAATTTTAGCTTATTAGGATCTTTAGTGTATTCTAATATAATCTCAGAAATTAGCTTATTCATCACTTAATTCTTGATGGTTTAATTGTTAAATTTTTTTTGACATATAAGGTTAATATGGGTCTTGGTATGCGTATCAGGCTATCAATTTAATGGACTCGTTTAAAAGTGATCAAATACGGTTAAACAATATTGGACTTTAATGCCTCGAGCTTAAATATGGGCTTATAATGTGCAGATACTATTTTTATAATATTCTCGTTTTATGATAGGCGAAATGAAAATTGTAAAAGTTTATCAGTATAAAAGGTGGTTATGGTCCCTAAATCACAAGATCACTATTTTATTTTTCTAAAATTCCATCATTGGAACTAACTTTTGAGGCATCGTGTTGATTCCGAAGTACCTACTGCAGGACGCAATAAAATCTTCCACGATGGATTCAGGTATGCTTCCACTTACATTTTTCATTGATTCAGTATGAGATTGCATGTTTAGATTTATAGATCTACTAATTTGAAAAGCATTTTTATTCTAACAAGTGGTATCAGAGCCACTCTCGTATTAGATCTTTGAGATTCAAGATTTGTTTTTTTTTTTCGAATCTAGGTTTTATTTTTGTTTGGCTGAATTGATAAATATATATGTAGAAATATATATGTAAAAGAAATACATATATGAATATTAGAAATATATATATGCAACAGATTAAGAAATATATATGTATATATATGCAGCAAATTAGAATTATATATGTATGTTAAGAATTATATATATATATGAAGCATAAAACAAAAAAAAAGCAAAGGGAAAGCAGCAACCGATTGCCGCTGCATGAAGAATAACAACCAGTGGTCACATGACCGTTTGGTAGCCGAACGGCTGACAAATCTCGCGCACAACAGCTGGGTTTTCCATCCATTACAGTAGTAGAAATAAAGCCCCTTCAGGCATGAGGAACAAGAAGGAGGAAAAAAACAAATTTTCTTTTAAGTTTTTAATTTAAAATTATGTGGGCTTGGTCCACAAGAAGGAAAGAAAAGGAAGAAAAGAAGGAAAGAGGGAAAAAAGGGAAAGGCCCATTTGGGTGGGCCAAAGCGTAGACGGGTTTGGGCCGGGCTATAATGTCCAAATTTAATTTAATGTAAATTAAATTAATATATAAATATAATTTTTAAATTTTTTAATTTTAATCTAGTGTAAAAATGAAGAAAATTTGATAGATGATGAAATTGGAAACAATTTTTGAAAAAAATGGTAAAAATTTGGGTTACGGGGATATTTTTGAAAAAAAAAATTAGAAACTGGAGGTCAAAATACAATTTAGAGAAGTTGTTCCACGTGGGATGCTCGGTCAGCAGCCCCGATGAACTAGGACGCACTACATGGCAACGGACGCTGACGCAGTGCCACGCGGGAGGCCACGTGGGCGATCCACATGCATGTGATCAAACAACCCAGATTCATCCCCGCACGCACGGACGGTCCAGATCCGTTCCCTATTTAAATACGATCAGACGATCCAGATTGGATCACGATGAATAGTCCAGATTCACTCTATATTTAATCGCGATCGGACGGTTTAGATCAAACGCGATGGACGGTCCAGATCAAAAGGAAATAGGTGTAAATAACCTCCTTCACAACAAATCCTAACCCTAGCCACCAGATCCCCATCGCTGGAGGAAAAGATCCAGCCACCGGGAAGGAGGCCGCCGCCACCCCTCGCCGCACTAGAGCCAGAACTAAAAATTTTCTATTATTGATTCTGTTGAATTATTTTACAGTTAATTGTGTGATAATATTTCATTAATCAATTTTATAGTTTTGAATGCATGTATCATTTGATTTATGTGATTATCATTGAATTGGAAAATGGAGACTAAAGAAAAAAGGAAAATTGTGTGATTAACTGAATGGATGAAACAACAATCTTACTGGATATCCTGAGAGATGGTGGACGGCTGAGTACAATAGGGAACCCTATCTTGAACGTTATCTCATACCAGACGGGGTATTGAGACTTGGTAATTTATCACTCATACTGGAAAGGGTATTAGGACGGCCTGTTTCACCCTCATACCGAACAGGGTATTAAGGTTTAGTAATTTAGCACTCGTACTGGACAGGGTATTGGGATGGCCCGTTAATTGAGAATGTTACAGGAAAGGGTTCACACGTAGCGATGACATCCCTATGAACCCCCATGGATACCAGTAGGCTGATGGAAAGGGGGAGTTGTTGTTTGATTTATTGAATATGGATTTATAATATGTGCATGTTACCGATTGCCTATGAAATCATGATATGTGCTATATTATTGTCTCTATAGGTTATTTTTTATAAATCTTGCTGCGGTAAGTGTACGGTAAATAATTTTATTATTAATAAATGCATTTATTTAATTAAGTGCTCCATTAGTTATTTTGATTTTCTACAAACCTTCATTTCTATTGTCTATGAGTAACGTGATATTCTTACTGGGCTAGTGTAGCTCATTTCTTATTTAACCATTTTAGATCAAGAGGACCAGGATCCAAAGCCCGATTCACAAGAGGGTTTCGAGTAGGATGCTAGTTTTACTTATTTTTCGCTTATTTCTTTATTTTTTTGTATTTCTTTCAAAAGGGTAATTCCCGTAGCACTATTTGGTACTTTAAGTTATTGTGTAGGGAATATAAACCATAACCATTCATTTTGCTTCCGCGCTAAGTTTATAATTTATTTCCTTTGGACATGCTGAGGTTGTTACACAGGCCATGTAATGGCCCCGGAAATTTAAAATGGAATGTATATTAAAAATATCAAATGCGGAAGCGAAGTCAAAATTCGATTAACATCCCTTACACTAAAACCAAAAACGTGCTCAAAATATAAAAGATCAAACTAACTAAAAGAGAGATTCGAAAGTAAACTATGAATATGACTTTGGAGTCTTTAGGCGTCCCCTTCGTCGTCTTCTTGCGGAACGGGCTCGGGAACAATGTCTTCCTGATCTGAAATGATTAAATAAGGAATGAGCTACACTAGCCCAGTAAGGACATCACGATATCTCACCGTCACGGAGATAAAGGTGGGTAGAAAACACAAAAAGACCAATGGAGCATAATTTACAATAAACTCATTTATCAGTAATAAAACCTTTTACCATTCACTTACCTCGGTGAAATTCATAAAACAATATACGAAAGCAATAACATTATCATAATCATGAAATCATATAAACTGTGTAACATAATACTCATCACGCCCTTGCAATTCAATCATTTCACAATTACTTTTCCTCATTCACCAGCCTACTAGTATCCATGGGGATCCATAGGGGTCCCGCTACCCGTTACCCTTAATACTTGTAATCAGATTCCAGGGTCGTCCCCATACCCCATCCGGTATGGGCGCCAAAACTGTAAACCTCAATACCCCGTCCGGTATGAGGGTGAAACGGGCCGTCCCCATACCCCGTCCGGTATGGGCGCCAAAACACATAAGATCCCCATACCCCGTCCGGTATGAGAGACCACAATCCCGGTAGGGTCCCCTACGGACCCGGTCCATCCACCATCTCCCAGGATATCTAGTCAGGCTGACCCCATTACACAATTATCAATTTATACAATCTTCCATTCTTCTTTCCCTCAATCAGCATCGTCAATTCGCATTTAGATAAACAAACAGTAATTCATGCCAAACAGACAACATACAGTATCGGTATTTCAGTCATTCAACCAATAATCAATAAAACAGTAAAATATGCACACGAAACTATAAAATGAAAACATCAAACCTCATATTGCATTTAATACTGAAAATTAGATCAAACAATAACAGACCAACATTGTATCAGACTCGGGCTCCATTGGCAACCTCAATCAATTATACATCTATAAAGTCTCAAATTACTGTTTAATTATTTATTAAGCTTTAATATCGTGATAGGAAATAGGGTGAGGGATCCTTACTCGTTCAGGGGTCCAAACACGGCTTCACAGTGCGCCTACAGGCTGTCCCTAATTTTTTCTGAATTTTTCTCGGGGAACTGAAACGCACTACTGGTACCTGCACGTGTTCCAAAAAAATCCCAAATTAGGCTCAGGGCCCCTTTCGGCCCAAATCGCAACTCCGGCACGGCGGCTCCGCCGTGCTCCGGCGACGGCGCCGCCGCTTGCGGCGGCAGTTTGCCTCGGGTTGGCCGTTTTCGGCCACACTCGCATTAGTTCCTGTGATAAAACAACCCTACGGCCCTCGAGGGGCCAAAAATTTACGGAAAACCGAAGCTTACCGACGGCGGTGCTCTCGGGTGCGGCGGCTCTCCGGTGAAGTTCGTGTTTTGGTGATTCGGCTCCGATCAACCTGTAGAGAAAAGAATGGTGATCACGGTGATATAAAAATTGCATTAAACGGAGGCCGGGAAGGGCCTCATCGGAGGCAAAAACTGAGAAGGGGCGCGGCGGCGCCGCTGGCTTTCGGTCGTGTTTTCCGGCCGTTTGGCCGAGATTTTGGCTCCGATTTGGCCACTGGGGAAATCAGCTTGGAAAAACGAGTCGGGGGTATGAAATTTACCTCGATCGGCGGTCGGCTTCTGGTTCGTCTTCTCCGGCGAGCGGCAGGCGGCTAGGGTTTGTGGTCTGGTGTGGGGGTTCTATTTATAACCCTTTGCCCTTTTGATCTCAGCCGTCCATTTTATTTTAATCTGGGCCGTCCGTGCGATTAAATCTGGGCCATCCGATCGCACGCTTGATATGGACTGTCCGATCGCGCCTACGCGGATCGCCAACGTGGCCCGTTTCGGAACGACGTGGTCTTGCCACGTGGCAGGTCCCAGTTGGCCGGGACTGCTTACCGGGCCTGCTGACGTGGCTGCCGACGTGGCTTTTTTTTTTTTTTTTTTTTTTTTTTCAGCCCCTTTTCTTTCCGGGCGCTACAGGCCAACCCAGCCTGGACCTAACTCGGTCCAGGACCCGACCAGATGTTGACCTGTCTCGATCAATAGTCAATATTGACTTTGACTAGTCAACGATCATCCTTTGACAAAAAAAAAAACAAAAAAATAGAAATTTTTAAAGGAATTTTTGGTCATTTAGTGGTTGATTTTCTTTTCTAATTCAGTTTTAATTTAGTTTTAATTTTAAATTTTAATATTATTATGTGCATATACATATTAAAATAAATTGATTTACACAAAATATCACTAAAACGACCTCTCTTGTGGATAATTTATTTATTTCATAATGTAAACAGTTGCATGGGTGTAATTATGTGAATGTTCATCGACCCAAAGGAACGTTAATATTTAACATTATGGCATTCCATTTTTGTGGTAATGAATATATGATAGTTATTCAGTATAATATGTGAACTTTAAATCGACCAAAAGGAAGGTTTATTCTTTGTTGTGTTTCTATTACCTGTATTTAATTACTGTTATAAGGTACCACTTACAATTTAATAGTTTGTCCAAAGATAGAGTGTTAATGGAGTGCTCGGTATCTTGAGAGGGAATATAAATTTATTTAAAATTCATTATTAAATTTTGTGATTAACAATTTTATGTGAGTATTAATTAATTTCGTTCTCTGTTCAGCTTCCTTTTCTATTAAAAGTATCACTAATAATATTGATTTTATCGTAATGTTGAAAGACACAGACTCTTGTACACTTTTTTCGACTCTTGTTTCCATGAGGTATAATGGAGAAGGAAACATAAAAGAGTATACAAAGGAGATGTTTGATATTCAAGCTAAGCTTGGGGAACTCAGTCTGGATATATCAAAAGAAATGTTGGGATACATTGTTTTGATCTCTCTTCATCCACAGTTCAATAATTTTGAGGAGACATATTACGATTAGAAGGAATTATGGACTCTCAATGAGTTAATTTCACACTGTGTCAAGGAAGAGGGAAGGCTAAAGTCTAATCAAACAAAGAGTGGTCAGTTAGTTGGGATCTCAAAGGCTAAGAAGAATAAGAAAAAGAAATAGTAAAAGATGTTGCAGTTCCAATTAAACAGAATAAGCAACAAAAGGTTAAGAAATAAAATGTTTGTTTCTTCTGTAAGGCTCCAGGACACCAGAAGAAGCAATGCGTTAACTATCAAACGTGGTGCATAGAGAAAGGTTTGTTTCTTAACTTTGTTTATTCTGAGGTTAATTTAACTTTTGTACCTATACATACTTGGTGGATAGATTCTAGTGCCACAACTCACATCAGTGTGTCTATGTAGGTTTGCCTCCATTACTGTAAGCCAAGTGATGGTGCCAGATTCATTTATGTGGGAAATGGCAAAGTAGTTGAGGTGAAAGTAATTGAAAAATTTAGATTGTTGTTAAGGACTGGATTTTATTTGGATTTAGAAAATACTTTTATTGTACCGTCATTGAGACAGAATGTGATTTCTGTTTTTGTATTGGACAAATTTGGTTATTCATGTTTATTTAAAGATAGAAGATTTAGCCTTTTTCTTAATTCAAATCTGGTTGGTTCTAGTTCTTTATCAGCACATGATAATCTTTATTTGTTTGATACAATTGCTTCTTAATGAATCATTGCATGTTAGTACAAGAGGTGTAAAGAGAAAATTAACAAAGGAGAATTCTGTTTCATTATGGCACAAAAGATTAGGCCATATCTCCCAAAGGAGAATTGAGAGACTTATATCAAATGAAATTCTAGATCCCCTTGATTTGACAGATTTTGACACATGTGTCTATTTAATCAAGGGAAAATAGAAAAATATTAAGAGATAAGGTGCCAATAGGGCTATAGACATATTTGAACTCATTTACATAGATATTTGCATATCATTTTCTACGGCTTCTTGGAATGGTCAACAATATTTCATAATGTCCATAGATGATTATTTCAGATATGGGTACTTATATTTCATTCATGAGAAGTCCCAGTCCCTAGATGTGTTCAAGAGTTCTAAAGTAGAAGTTCAGAACCAACTCAACAAAAGGATTAAGGCTATTAGATCTAACCGTGATGCTGAATACTATGATAGGTCTGATGGATCAAGTGAACAGTGTCAAGGGCCATTTGCTCGATACCTAGAGGAATGCGGTATCGTCGTACAGTACACCTTGCTAGGTTCTCCTAGCATGAATGGTGTTGCTGAAAGGTGAAACAGAACACTTAAGGACATGATGAGGAGCATGATTAATCATTCTACCTTACTTGAATCACTCTGGGGTGAAGCATTAAAGACTGCAACATATTTACTCACTAGAGTTTCGACTAAAGCAATTATAAAGTGAAGTCTAGTTTGAGACATTTGCATATTTGGGGATGTCCAACTGAGGCTAGGCCTTATAGGCCACAGGAAAAGAAATTAGAATCTAAAACTATTCATTGCTATTTTGTTGGTTATTTTGAATGATTCAGAGATCACAAGTTTTATGATCCTACAGTTAAGATAATTTTTAAACAAAAAATTCCCAATTCTTTGAGGTTGTTTAGTTTGCGGAGGGAGAAAAAGTTTGTGACCTTGTCTTTAAAGAGAAATGGGTCAATATTCCTATTCCTTTAATTGCTATTGACAATGATCAAGATCAGGTTCTTATACCTAGCATTGTTCAAGAAGTAAATCTAAATCAAGATAATGTTATAATATCTCCTGTTCCTGTTCAGGAAACTGTTCCTGAAGTACAAACTTCACACCCTCAAGAACTTATGCCATTAAGAAAATCCACTATAGAGAGGAGAAGTGCAATTTTAAATGATTATATTGTATATCTCCAAGAATATGAGTTTGACATTGGTATAGTGAAAGATGATCCTATCAACTTTTATTAAGCCATTGAAAGTTCTAACTCTAAAAAGTGGATTGATGCCATCAATGAAGAGATAAAGTCCATGAAGGATAATAACATTTGAGATCTTGTCCCACTTCCTAAGGATGCAAAATCTATTTGTTGCAAATATATATTTAAGACCAAGAGGGATTTGAAAGCCAATATGGAGAGGTACAAGGCCATCTTATCGTTAAGGACTTTACACAGAAAGAAGACATCGATTATAAAGAGACTTTCTCTCCAGTTTTATCAGAAGATTTTTTCAGGACTACAATGGTTTTAATTGCACATTTTGATCTTGAGTTGCAATAGATGGATGTTAAGACAACATTTATCAATGGTGACATTAAAGAGACAATTTTTATGGTGCAACTAGAAAACTTTGTATCCAGAGATACACAACAAATGGTTTGTAAACTAAAGAAATCCATCTATGGACTTAAGCAGATTTCCCATCAATGGTATTATAAATTTCATTAAGTCATCATCTCGTTTGGTTTTGAGATGAATTTAGTAGAAGATTGTGCATACCAAAAGTTCAGTGGGAGTAAGTATATTTTTCTGATTTCATATGTCGATGACATACTGCTTGCCAGTAGTGATATAGGCTTATTGCACGAAATCAAGATATTTCTAACAAAGAAATTTGAGATGAAAGATCTTGGGGATGCCACTCTTGTATTAGGGATTCAGATATACCAAGATCACTCTCAGAGTATTCTTGGATTATCATAAAAGAGGTATATAAAAAATGTTCTTAAAAGGTTCAGCATACAGGATTGTAAACTAGGTGACTCTCCTGTGTCTAAAGGAGACAAGTTTACTCTAAGTCAATGCTCCAAGAATGACCATTAAAGATATTGTATGACAATAAGTTTGTAGTTATGTATTCCAACAACAACAGGAGTTCTATGAAGTCAAAGCATATATATATTAAGTTCCTCGTTGTTAAAGAAAGAGTTCAGAGTAAGCAGATATCGATATAGCACATTAGAACAAACTCCATGATTGGATCTACTCACTAAGGGATTATCAACTGAGGCCTTTTACGAGCACACTGCTCATATGGGAGTTGTATCCTTAGATAATATATAGATTTAGTGGGAAACTTGTACCATAGTTGCATTTATCTTGTAAGATATGTCATAAACTTTGTACTTTGGTTTTGTTTCGTGTATATGGTTTAATTTTAGTTTTTGTGTTTTATTTTTGTTTATAAATATTATCTATGAATTTTCTTATAGATGATCTCACTAAGGTTTATGCAAGACTAGTTAGAAATAGGCATGCTTAGGTCATATAGCATGTAATTTCCATGCTGCACATCCATGCTTGATCCATGTCATTCGGTTATACTGATATACGTGACCATTGATGGGTTTAGCTACGTTACCTATAGCAAAGGCCGCTTTGATAATATATCATTATGATCGATAGAAAATATTATTTGATGATGCATTCAGGTATTGATAGCACAGTTCTGAGTACTCCTACGGCTATTTAACGCATAGTTAATGTGTTACATAAAGCCCAAGTGGGAGATTGTTGGATTATTTCTTACATGTGGCCTTAATGTGGGCCTTGATATGCACATCAAGCTATTAATTTAATGGTGCCGTTTAAAAGTGATCAAATATGGTTAAATAGTATTGGGCCTTAATGCATTAGCCTTAAGTATTGGCTTGTAATGTGCAGATACAATTTTTATAATATTTTTGTTTTATGATGGGTGAAAAAGAAACTATAAAAGTTTGTCAATAAAAAAGGTGGTTATGGTCCCCGAATCACAAGAATGCCATTTTATTTTTCTGAAATTCCGTCACCAGAAAAAATTAGCTTTTGAGGCATCGTGTTGATTCAGAAGTACCTACCGCAGGATACAATTGAATCTTCCGCGATGAATCCAGGTATGCTTTCGCTTACATTTCTCATTGATTCAGTACATGATTACGTATTTAGATTTATAGATATACTGATTTGAAAAGCATTTTTATTCTAACATTAGCATGGGATGCAAACATTATAGATAAAATTTTATTTGTCAAAATTTTCCTACATATTAAGTTGAGTAAGCTAAAAATTGTAAATTACATCATAAATTTTTTTAGTCACTTATTTTTTCTTTTACTAATAATTAAATTAGAAGATGTGCATATAAATATACATATATAATTTCTTAAAGGCTTAAGTGGGCCCAACAATATATAAGACATATAAGCAAATGATGTTCAGGCCCAACTATAGTGTATATATGGGGCGTCCAATAGCTAAGTGGCCCATCATATAAATTTATCAAAGGAATATATCCTTTGAAATCATCCAAGTCATTTCATATTATATTTTTAAATTTTATTCAAATGTACCTACATTATTATCAATATGTTTAACATTATTAAACAGATAGTCACATAATAAATGTGTTGTCAAATTTTAAAAATATCATCAATGTGAAGTGTCCGTGGTACTTACCAATATCTGTATGTGGGTATATACACATAATTTTTACTTAAAGCTTATTTGTTTATACTTTTGTATTAGTCAAATTATAAATTAAAATAATAAATAATAATAACCTATATATATATTACATGTATAAATGATAATATAATAATACTAATATATATTTTTAATGAATTTAGGACTTTTCCAAACCCACTAGCAGAGAGAAAAGCATATATGTAACCCTGTTACAGTGTGTGATGATGAGTAATTAATTTATGGTATGGTACTATCATGGTTTTGTCTTGTTTGGATCCACTTCTAAATAGATGATATGGTTTATTGGGGGTTTTTTCATGGTATTCGAAACCATCATTTTAGCAAATTTTGTAAACAATCATAAGATATTTTTCTTCCATTTTTACCCTGGTAATAAAAAACCCCAAAAAAATTAAATCTACAAAATATCATTTACTTCTACTCGGCCGAACCATCTACTTCTTCTTTTTCTACTTCTGTTTTTTCTACTTTCATCTTCTAAAATATCATTTGCGTTTCTCAGCTTCTGCTTCTTCGATCGTCTCCATTTGCATTATCTTTGATCACCTCTCATTCTTTTAATCAATGTATGTACTGATCTCTTGCTTCTTGTTTTGGATATTCTGGTTTAGGATTTGTGTTTTTGAAATGCACATAGGTTGTTTTTGAAATACATATGCTAAACCAGATGGGGCTTCTAGTTCTACATGAAGTTCAATAAAATTAGGTTTTTTTTTGTTTAAAGATTTGGTATGTCTTTGAAGCATTTTTTCATGCACATTATGAGCAGCCTCTATACAGTCTTCATTGATGAAAAACTACACCTTGTACATCTCTGTAAATTAACTAAACATCACCAATTATCACTAATAGGGTTAAAACACAAATAAAATTTAAACATGAAAATTAAATGTAAAAATAACAATATAGTAAGAATATATTATTTGATGGATCATACATAAAGTTGACCTTATAAATTTATAGTCTTTATGCGTGTAAGAAAAATTAAAATGCATATTTTACAAGATTAATCAATTATGAAATATAATTGGGTAACATTAACCTATTTTCTCACCTAATATAACATTTTAAAACATGAATGAAGGTATTCAATATAATGGGAAGCTCAATATAGTCTAGAACAATTGTCTAGGACCATACAACTCATATATATGCACTTGTTTTACCTCAAGAGACCTTTATCTCTATTAGTTAGTTTTGGAGGAGTTAACTAATAAATGCAAGAAGTCAAGATCTTTGTGTGTTACTAGAAATTCTATATAAATTGGTGTAACCATGTTCATGTACCAAAGCTAAAACACACAAACTCATTTCTATGTAAAATGGAAGTTGTATTGCAAGTCTAAAACTTATCTATATTTTTGAGAGATGAAGATGTTGGGGGTGGAGGGGAAGTGTCCAAAGTAGCTTTTGTTATTTATACAAAATATACATATATACATACACACATATATATTTGCTGCTGCAAGTTATATTGTTACGTAGTAGGATTTGAATATTATATTTTAATTTTGTAGAAAAACTTATCTCTATCTTAGTATGTATAACATATCCTTATTTAGGAGTAAAAATATTATCCTCTTGATTATAATGGCACATTTATTAGTTAAGTAGATATACTCAGACACTCCCCTTTTAATTAGTTAAGTAAATATTACAATTCTCTATAGGAGTTGAGATATAACAGTCACATGATGAGTTATTTTTTTTGTGTTAGCTATTTGCTACTTTTTGTTTTGTTCCTGTTCATTTTTCCTTTGCTTCACTTAATACCTTATTTGTTGTTTTCTTTGTAATATTCTCTTCTTTTCTCAAGAATACTTATGTTTTCTACAAAAATTTCCACAAGGGTTACGACCTTTAACCCAAAAATTCAAGAATATGTCCCCATGAAACTATTATATAAAATTCTAAAAGTTAGATAAAATAAATTTCATAAATATATGCCAATAGTAGTTAAAAATAACATATAAAGGATGACTAATATAAAGTTATGGAAAGCTCATATTACAGCAATAAATGAAGCATAAACCACTACATTATTCATTTTGTTCCAGAATAAGGACTAAAACATAGAAACCATGCCTTGTTTCTCTTCAAGTCTATCTTTTTTATTATTTAATTCAAAAAATTTGCTTACTTTCCTTCTCTTTGCGTTAAAAGACGTCCTATCTATTTTTATGAAATTTCTGTTGATGTTTGTTTCTTCTTAAATTTTGTAGTGCTTTTCAAAATTATAATTCTTCTTTGTTTTTTGGCGTAAAATTTTTAATTGAGGATACATTTGCAAAAATTAATTCTTCTTTTTTGTTGCTTCATATAGAAAAATTCTCATTATCTTTGGTATTATTTCTGTTTCCCCATAAGGTAAGAAAGATGGATCTTAGGAAATGTGTAGCTATCTTAGCATAATACTTTATCATGCTTGTTGCACTTTATGTTCATAGAAGGAGAAAGCTTAGATTTATTCATGAATTAAGACTAGAGAAAGGAAAGTTCGAGATAAGCTTATGAAAAGCTTGGTCTCAAGTGAGTTTTGTCGGCACATCATTGCGATGACAGCTCCAACCTTAATGAATTTATGTCGTTTACTAGTTATAGATGGTGGACTTAGGCCCACTGTTCGTGTAATTATAGAGGAACAAGTTGCAAGGACACTTTACTTATTAGGAGACAATGAGAGAAATCAAGTCCTATCTTGGCATTTTCAACAGTCTGGAGAGATGAGATGACAAGTCACCATTTTCATAATGTGCTATCATGTATAGTACAAATGATAGATAAATTTCTTAATCAGCTAGTTTGATCACAAGTGCCTTCGTAAATATCCAACAATCCTATATTCTTTTCATTTTTTAATGTAAATAAATTCAATCTATAATTATTTTTCATAACCTATAAGTTTAAATATTAGTGAATAATTAATTTAAGGATTTTATTGGTGCAATTGATGGAACACATATATGTATGAAAGTGTCTAGAAATGATGCCCCAAGGTTTCGTGGGAAAAAAGATTTCCCACACAAAATGTAATACATTTTCAATTTTAATAGGATGAAATGAATTGAAACTTTTTCTTTAGGTAGAAGGAACTCACTCTTGCTTCAAATTGTCCAGTACCAGACTGAATCAAATAGAAATAAATTTCTTGTCATAAATCTAGCTTAAATTTTTAGCCTTTTCTTTAGATAAATATAATACTATTGAGTAAAAATTCACGAAAGACCTAAAATTATCTTGAACTTACAATATTTTTTGATACAATATGCTTTAAAATTGCATTTGTACAAAAGGGATTAAACAAAAAAATGAAAGATTGAATATGAATGTGCAAAAAGAATCATGCACTAAAAAAAGAATTAATTATCTTCACTTTGGCTTGTAGTTAATGAATGAATTCAATTTGTCCAGTACCAAACTGAATCAAATAGAAATAAATTTCTTGTCATAAATCTAGCTTAAATTTTTAGCCTTTTCTTTAGATAAATATAATACTATTGAGTAAAAATTCACTAAAGACCTAAAATTATCTTGAACTTACAATATTTTTTGATACAATATGCTTTAAAATTGCATTTGTACAAAAGGGATTAAACAAAAAAATGAAAGATTGAATATGAATGTGCAAAAAGAATCATGCACTAAAAAAAGAATTAATTATCTTCACTTTGGCTTGTAGTTAATGAATGAATTCAATTTGTCCAGTACCAAACTGAATCAAATAGAAATAAATTTCTTGTCATAAATCTAGCTTAAATTTTTAGCCTTTTCTTTAGATAAATATAATACTATTGAGTAAAAATTCACTAAAGACCTAAAATTATCTTAAACTTACAATATTTTTTGATACAATATGCTTTAAAATTGCATTTGTACAAAAGGGATTAAACAAAAAAATGAAAGATTGAATATGAATGTGCAAAAAGAATCATGCACTAAAAAAAGAATTAATTATCTTCACTTTGGCTTGTAGTTAATGAATGAATTCATTTTGTCAATAATCAACCAAGGAGGATCATAACTATTTGGTGTCTCTTTTTTCATATTTGCCATCACAATTATAATCATTAATTATTATCATTATCATTCATTATTTAGTTACTTATTTTTTCTTTTCATATATATAATTACTTATTACTATTATTATTATTGCCAACTTATTATAATTATACTATTATTTATTTATTATGTTTATACTAATTATCACTGTATTACATATATATTTTTTATCACTATTATTACTTTTTTACTATTATTACTGCCTCTTTTTTCTTCTGTTTTTTTATCCCATACCTCTCTCCCCTTTATTATTGTTATTATTATAATTATTATTAGTGTTATAAAGTAATATTATTGTCCACTTTACAATTATTATTTAAATATTACTATATATTCCCTTATCTATTACCCTTATTTTTAGTGTTCCCCCTTTTTATCACCACTAACATGTTTAGTATCATTATTTTTCATTTTGTTTTTATTCCCTTTTTCGTTTTCTTTTCTCTCTCTGTTTTTCTCCTCTTAATGTATCTAAGGCCATCTCCTCAAGGTTAAGATCCATGCCTTGGGTTTGAAATTGTTTACTATACTTGTTGACTATATATTGATTTTATGGTCAAGAAGGAATTAAACTCCAATGAATTTTCATATTAATCTTAATACATAGAATTATTAAAGAAATTTTATATTTAAGCTACAAAGTAGGTCCATGCTCAATTTTTCATTTATTTTTTCTAAAAAACATAGAACAAATAGTAGATAGAAAAATAAAGAGGCAAATTAAAGTCTAAATACACACACACACACACATATATGTATATATATACATATACAATATTTGGGCGTTTGTGGGTCGTGACTTACCTTATGATACTATCGCTAACCATGACCAACCTTTCTCGAGTCTTTAACTCATTTTGCGGTATCTTTGGATGCATTTTTGGGTAAAATTCCATGGCGGCAGAAATTTTCCACCTCAACCAAAGATCGACATTTTATTTGTAGTGTCTTGTGACTGTAATACTGCCATATCAATATTAAAAAATTAAATTATAAATTATGCAAATATTTTAGTAAAAATTCAGAGATTTAAGGTACAGATTGATTGACATTGTCAAATTGTTCGCTGGAACGACGTTGCCTAGATTCAACATTTCAATCTACCAATAATAGTGCAACTTTGCATTTTCTAGCTATTATAGGATGCAAGTCTCGCACATGTTGAGCAGCCACTTCATTACCAACCTCCTGCACTATAGGGTGCAATTCTTAAAAATTGCTAGTCAACTCGTAAGCATAGCCAGGGGAGTCTCTTTAATGTTGGTCAAAACTATGGCCCTCTTTGCTAACATTTTAGATAGTTAGTGGATCGGGTTCACCTCTTAGAAGTTTTGATCTTCCCCCAGGCTTGTCGTCGTTCCATGCTCTTGACCTCCGATCGAGCTACAAGTACAAGTAGGTAGACGGCTAGGGGGGGGGGGCAGAGAGAGGAATTAATCAAAGGTCTAACTGATCACCCTGAAAGGAGCAAACATAAACCACCTGCTAAAGCAAACGGTAAATAAGACAAGCAGTAAAGGTGAAAACTAAGGGATATAGGATGGTTTTCTTCCATAGTTGACCAGCCACTTCGTTACCAACCTCCTGCACCTACAACTTTTAATAATTAATAGAGGGATTTACTAGGTGAAACATAAATTAGGAATTCTTTTTATTTCCTTAAATTAATGACTCATTAAATTAATTCACCTCATAAAATACTAAAACTTAATTTGCTATAAATTCGTCCAATAAAAATTGTGTAAAGTTCTACTTTATTGTTAAAAATATGAGCAAAATTTGTTTACATATATATCTAACATGTAAAATTATGACAAAATTTTAAATACTGATAGAGAATTTGAATATTAATACAACAGAAGTGAACTAAATATAATGCTAAAAGTAGATGAAATGTAATTAAAGCTTAATTTTTTTAAAAGAGAAAAAAGGTTTTCTTTAAGGAGAGACTTTTGTTAGTGTTATATGAATAATTATTGTTTGTTAGTGAAATGAAATATAATTCACCTCTTCTTCATTTGCTGCTTCTGGGGGTAATGCATTTAGATCAAAATATTGCTTGAAAGGTTGATGATCATCAACAACCTTTTCACTTGCAATGCTCATTGTACCTGTGTTTGCTAGCTTCTCTTTCTGTTTAGATCACTTGTAATGTGTTTAGATCGAAACAATATGAATATAAAGCTATTTTCTTTCAAAATATTTGAGTAGTTATATTACTCTATTGAATTTAACCTATGTTAATGTTTAGTTTTTAAACCTTATAGAGAAAATACATATGAATTTTCAGGTCTGTTGGAGAAATTCTTTAACAACTTTAGGCTTATAATAACATGACCGTTCAAGTGAAGTTTGTAATCCCATTTTGTGTGTATATTAAGGGGCATAATGATTCTGAAATGACCAACTAGTTTGCAATCTTGGGTAAAAAGAAAGTTAAAGACACACCTTGTGGTGCGGCGTATTGGCTAGGACAAAGGTAAAATCCTTAGCAATATTATATCAAAACAAAACTCATTAAAACAAGAATATGAAAAATAAAGTAAAGATGCGAAATCATTTAAATATATAATGCAATGAATGATATAGAGGCATATTGAAAGAAATAGAAGTAAATTAAAGATCTATGTTGTAAATCTTTATAAATAGTTTTAAAGCAAATTACATTTTTAACCATTGTGATCTAGTCTTGTTGTAATTCAAATCATATATATTTTCTAATAAGAATTTTTTTATGTGTTTGGTCCTCTAAACAAGAATAAATAAAATTTTAAGGTTAAATAAATCAAAATTAGGGAAAAATAAAATATAAAAGCCTAAAAAACTAATTATTTTACATAAAATAATGCACAACCAATAGAGAAATGAAACAGTTATAAAAGGAATAGCAATAGTTTTGAATTATAGTTGGGTCAAACTATGGACTTTGAAATTTTAATTTGTCCATAATTTTATTAACGACAAAAACATGAATAAAGACTGCAATAGATCGAGTTTGGGGTGAATCTCCCAAAATCTGAACCTGATCTAGATTTAAAAAATTGAAAACCCAAACAAATTGGAGTAAGTTTTAAAAATTAATTTTATTTTTGGCCTAATCAGGTTATTGATCAAATTAAACTAGACTCAATACCGATCATATATAAATAAAATAAAAAATATTTATATTTAATTAACATAAAATATTGTATATACACCAAATTAACGTATATATCACATTTCTTATTAAAATTAAAAATATATTATATATGAGTATCTCAGGTTTAGATGGGCTTTTAATTTCAAAACAGAAGATGACTTGATGTGCTTCAAGAAAAAAATAGATAGATATTCAGATCCTATATGCCTTAGATCTTTTGGTCAAAATAACTAGGGTGAGTTTTAGAGAATTGACTTGGGTAAGTTTAGTTAATTCAAACTGCGCAATTCTTAACCATAAAGGAATTACCATATAAATAAATTAGCAAGAAGTTAATGGAGTAAGAAAATTATAGGAAAATCAAAGAGAATTTAAAAAAAAAGGGAATTGAAGTGTAATTAAACCCGAAGGCATGATCTTTTTATATCAATTGCATCGATCAATTCATGTATTAAACAGAGAAAATGATGAATTAATCATAAGGAGATTGTATAAAATCGAAAAACTATGAAAGCGTAAGGGAATTTCATCAGAGAAACTTATACCTCGTCAACTTTCGTAACAATGTTGCCAGTGTCAATTTCACTTTCAATTTTAGAAAGCATATCTTGAAATTCTTGTTGAGATAGAGAGCGAGATATCTTCGATTGAGAGTAAAAGAATTAAGAACGACCTATTAGTGGTAATATTCACTTTATTTGTCAAGAAGTTGGTGGGGAAGAAGACGAGGGCCCCTTTATACAGGAATAAAAGATAAAATATTATTAACCTACCTAATAACCTAATTTAACTTGTTAGTACATTCGTACATAAAGAAGTATTTACCCTTTTTTTTGTAAAAAATCTCCTTAGGTTTTATAATTCAAATTGGTACTTGTATTTTTTATGTTAATAAAAACACATATATCTTTAAAAAGTCAAAATATATTATATTTTTTTAAAACATTTAATGGTGAAAAAAATTGTTACAGATTTTCTACTTGTAATGAAGGGTCATAAAGATATATAGATGATACTAATATTATGAACTAAGTAGATGTTTGACCATTATTAACAATTGAAGGTATATAAGTATATGCTTATGAACTTAGAATAATTTAGTGGAATTTAAAAAATTTTAACTAAAAAATAAAAATTAAGGTTATCGAGTGATTAGAAGACAGATATAGATAGGAAGTTATAAACCCAAAATGAGTGTGGAGTGAGTCTGAATTAAATGACATCATGTCATATCCCTACCTAACCCACCTCAAATTAAATGACATATGTATAGGATTAATTTAGCACGTGAATGAATAGTGTAAATATTTCATATCTATATTTTTTATATTTAAAATTGAACAATTTATTATCATGAAAATTATTTAATTTTCTAATTATTTAAATGTTTAATTTTTATTTTTCATAATATTTATTTTATATTTTTTATTAAGTAGAGTACATTTTTTTATATTATCTTAAATTACATTGTGTTTTAATTTGTACTTAAGATTTTCTAATTAAGTTTTAGTTATTTTTTTGAATATGTTATGAGAACATATGTTTACCAATAATTGGAGTGAGTAGCAAGTAAAAAATTTTAGTCATGGGACAAATGACTGGTAAAGATGTGAGATGAATATTAGTTTACCTATCCTTAGTAGGGGATGTTGGAGTGAAAATACGTGCTCTATATCTACCCTGTGCTTTATATGGCATGTCGAACTATTTTTCAGTTTTAAAACTCACAAGGGACCTAAATGAATAGAATTTCTGCATTTAGGGCTTATATGCAATTTAGATTAAAATGAGAAATGCTGGGAGCTTAAGTGTCTGGGGCACCAATCTGTGTGTGCCATGTGGTGGACACACAGACGAAGTAAAGGTAACACTACTCGTATAAGGGTTGATTAGACGGCCAGAGGGAATTCCCATCCGATCACACAGTGAGAAACACTTCAAACAGTAGAGTGTGATCGGATGATCCAAGGAGAGTCCAAGTGAATCGAACGACTGTGGTCTTTTTTCCCTTAAACATATTAAACAGTCCGATTAACTCCCACTCAAATTTTGAACCAATAGTCGAGATTTCCTTTTACCTTACCCGATCATGCGGTCTAGATTTTAGGAAGTATAAACTATCCAGATCTGTGTTAGGTAGAATCTAATAGCCATGATTTAGGTAGATGTGACAAAAAACGTTTTAATGAAACCCTAGATTGGACGACTGAGGTTCAAAGAGTCTTAGTCAAATGGCTAGGGTTTGATTTTGCACTTAAAAAGATAAAAATACCCCCTTTAGATATGATAACCTGAATCTTTAAATAGATTAATCATATGGCCCATTCCTAGGGTATAAAAATAAACCCTAGATCAAACTCCCCATTTTGGGAAAAAGCTGTCGGTGAAGAGAGAGAGAGAGTGAGAAAGAGTGATTGAGAGAATAGATCGAGCAAAGAGGGAGAGAGTGTTTGAGACAATTTCTGGCATAATACCATCATGGAAGAGTGCTGAATTAGGTGGTAAGAGAAGGAAGAAGCACCGACCTTTCGGGCCCTTGTGAAGCAGAACACAGATAATTTTCTTTTCTTTCTTCTCTATTTATCCCTTTAAGGTAACTCTCTTCCTCGTACATGAATGTAGGCCGGGGCGAGCCACTTATCAAAGTGGGTGAATGGGGATGGCCTTTCAGAAACAAAGACCATTCCCTCCCAAATCGATAAGCTCAAAAACCCCCAACCATGTAAATCGTTTATTTAGCTTAGTCCATTTAATCATTCAACTTATTTAGTTTAGAAAAATGCTTAAAGTAGGTTAGTTTAGGAAAACCATAGGTTGTTTTAATTAGGAATCCTGAGTTTGGGTGTTAAACCATGATTCAAGGGCATTTGGCATAAGCCAAATTCATGAAAAGTGGGTTAGTACTTTTGTTTCTCTAACTCAAAGCGACTTTAGGATTTCTTTTATGAATTTTTGGTTAACCTCGATGCTGGAAGTTTGATGTGGTGCAAGTACACGTTAGTCGCTAGGAATAGAGCTTGGGCACTATCTACGTGGTGCAAACCACTAGGATAGAGTCCCAGCCTGTCCTTTTCTAGCATGTTTAGGTGGATTAAAGATTCCTAGATTTCCATTTGTCAATTCCATTGCATGTTGATATTCTTTTATGTTCAATTCAATTTGTGCTTGCATATTTTATTGCATGCGGCTATCAAGATTAATGATGTGAAAGGTAAACTTTAAATATACACTAATGAAATTAAAACGTGGTAAATAAATTAATTAAGTAAAGTGGATGGCTAACGAGATAATAGATTAGGCTAGGCTTGAGAGATTAGTAAAACATTGTGATTTATTATTGTTTAGTAAATAAATTTTGAAATATGTTTTGAAAGAAAATGTTCCTTAAAAATTAAGATCAATTTTATGTTGGTGGTCTAGGGAAGATTGTCAATATAAGAAAGAATTGTAAAGTAAGTAGATGGATTTGAATAAATTAAATAGTTTATCTAAATCTTAAAATAGAGAAACTTGCTTGATAAAAATAGAGTTAGGGCTAGTTAAGGCTACAATTATATAAATGGACCAAATTAAAGGAAGAATGTAAGTTAGTTAGTCTTAAGATAAATTAACTTGTCAAAATTTTAGCAGGAGAATTATTATAGGGATTATATAAATAATATATTAGGAAGAGTCAAGAAAAATAAACTAAGATTCATTCAGTGTGAATCGAGGAGTGGGGGTTGTGCATTTAATTTGTATTCGACGGGTTTATGGTGAACCCCTCTCATGGAAAGAGATTAGACCCACTACAAACTTGGATGAGTATGCATGCTTTTATTTTGATTGGGGTCATTTAGCGAAGTATTGCTGTGATCATGTTATTTATTTTTGACTCGTGTGTATCAGGCTTGTCCATGTAGTGCAGGAATCCATTTGCCACTCCTTGATAACGGTATAAATGTCACTACGCGATGAAACTAAAATATAAATTGTTTAAATAATTATGTTGTAAATATTATATATACGTGTATGCAGATATAATTATAATACATAGTTAGCTATGCCCCATCAATAGTCAATGAATATTCTGATAAATCCCTATTTTAATTTTACTTCAAACTCAATTTAATTTTGTAACAGCCCCAGAAAACCAAAAAAGAAATATATAATAATTTAAGTGCAGAAGCGAAATAAAAGGTTAAGATTTACATCCCTTACACAATAATTTAAAAGTACTAAACAAACATTACAGAATGAATTCTCTGAAAGGAACACGAGAAATAAGAAAAGTAATGGAAAATAGAAAGTATCTAGCATCTACTCGCAATCTTCCTGTGGATCGAGCTCTAGAACCAGGTCCTCTTGATCTAAAATAGTTAAATAAAGGATGAGCTACATTAGCCAAGTAAGGATATCACACTATGTCACCCGCATAGAGGCGAAGGTTGGTATAAAATCAAAACAACTAATGGAGCACTAAATTTAGCAAATTCGTTTATCAATCATAAAATCATTTACCGTTCACTTACCATAGTGGAATTTATGAAAACAACCTATAGAGACAATAATACCATACAGATCATAACTTTATGAACAATCAGCAACATAGAACATATCATAGATTCATATCCATTAACAATAAACCAAATCACAACCATTTTTCATTTCACCAGCCTACTAGTATCCATGGGGGTTCATAGGGATGTTCCCGCTACATGTGAACCCTTTCTTTTAACAATCTCAATTACAGGGCCGTTCTCATACCCCGTCCAGTATGAGTGCCAAGACATTAAACCTCAATACCCCATCCAGTATGAGGGTGAAGGGGGTCGTCCCCATATCCCGTCCGGTATGAGCACCAAATTACCAAGTCTCAATACCCTGTCCGGTATGAGACAACGTTCACGGTAGGATTCCCCATATACACGGTCCGTCCATCATCTCCCAGAATATCTAGTAAGGCTGCCATTCTATCTGTTTATTTAATCACACCCCTTTCATGTTTTCCTTTAGTCTCCATTACTAAAGCAAACATAATCACACAAACAAATAAACATGCATCTGGTAATACATTGACAGAGAACAATGTCCGGTTTGGGCGCCATTAGTAATCCGTAATTAGTTATGCACATATATTTAATTTATACAAAATACTGTATTATTATTTATTTAAACTTCAATTTTATGATAGGGAATAGGGTGAGGAATCTTTACTCGATTTGATGCCGAAAAGTTAAACGGTTTACTGCGCCTACGGGCGGTCCCTGGGTTCCTTGAATTTTTCTCAAAGAACTGAAATGCGCTTATAGTACCTATAAATGTTCCAAATAAAACCCAAAATCAGTCCCAGGGCCCGCTCAGACAATTTCAAAAATCTGGCACGGCGGCTCTACCGTGCTCCAGCGACGGCACCACCGCCCACGGTGGCAATCTGCTTCAGGTCAAATATTTTTGCTATTTTTTATTTTTTGGCCAAATTTGGTTGATTTTACATCGATTCATGTGAGCACACACACTAAAGGGCCTTGGTAGGCCAAAAAAACATGAAAAATCAAAACTCACCAACGGCGGGACTCTCCAGTGCGGTGGCTCCTCCGGCTCACGTTGCTGTTGGGTGTTTCGCTTTGGTCAACCAGTAGAGAAGAAAACGTGATCACAACGGTGGGAAAATTATGTGAAACAGGAATCAGGAAGGACCTCATCGGAGGCGATTTGTGGAATTCCCTGCGGTGGTGCCGAGCTTTGTCGGTGTTTTTTGGCTAATTGGCCAGTTCTTTCACTCTGATTTGACCATGGGTGAGTTTAAAATTGAATTTCGTGCAAAAGGGAAAATTTTTACCTTTTTTGGCGGTCAGAAAGGGTTCCGATGTGGCGGCGGGTGGCGATGGTCGGCTCCGAGTCGACTGGGTTGTCTTCTCCGGCGAGGGGTTCTGGCAGCTAGGGTTAGGGTTTGGGTGCAGATGGGTTTATTTATACATATTCGCTTTTGATTTGGGCCATCCATCGCATTTGATCTGGACCGTCCGATCGCGATTAAATAGGGAGTGAATCTGGGCCATTCATCTCAATCTTATCTGGGTTGTCCGTGCGCAATTCACTCTGGGCTGTCTGTGCGCGCGAGAACAGACCTCAGCCATTCAATCGCGCACACGCTGATCACCCACGTAGCTCCCCCCGCGTAGCCTCCCGCGTCAGCGCCTCTGCCACTTGGTGCGTCCTGGTTGGTCGGGGCTGCTGACATGGCGTCTAACATGGTGCAATCTTTTTAAATTGTGTTTTAACCCCCGATTTTTTATTTTTCTTTCAAAAATACCCCCAAACCCAATTTTTCACCATTTTTTCCCAAAATTATTTTCACTTTAATCCTTAATAATTTTTACCCCTTTTTTTGTTAAATTAAAATAAAATAAAATATGGTAAAATAAATTAAACAAATAAATAACTATATTTATTAATAAAAAAAATGAAAAAGAAAGTTTTGGTGGGTGTTACAAGTTTAGGTAAAAAAAAAATGAAAATGTTTCTAATCAAACCTAAGTTAAAACCCCAAACCCAAATATAAGCCCACTTCAATCCAAAGGTAACCTCAACTCAGCCTAGCTCTAGATTTTCCCAAGCTAGGCTTGTAAACGCAGAAGTTTAAATAGATCCAGCCCAGGCCATCCATCCCATTTAAAGAATCTTCTTCAAAACATTATCATTTCTGGGAGGCACTTTGACTCGAAAATGGTTACATTTTGGCTTAATTGTTTAAATTTCTCCATTCCAATTCCAGAGAGAAAATGATTAGTTTTTTTAATTTTTTATTTTTTTAATGCAAACTCGCTTTAAATTTTTAATCATGGCATCTTGCCCAGGAAATGAATTTTGTACATAATGTTACTGAAATTGTAGCATGACATGAAACTAGTTTGATGCCAAAATAGTTTGAAGCTCAACGAATGATAATAATGACAAGGCTTAAAGAATAAACTTAAGAGTTAAGAATAAAAAATTAATTATGAGAATGTGGATTTAGATTCGATAAATGCAATATTTTTTTATACATTTTCAATTTTGACAGGATGAAATGAATTGAAACTTTTTCTTTAGGTAAAAAGAACACATTCTTGCTTCAGATTGTCAAGCACGAGATTGAATCAAATAGAAATTAGATTTCTTGTCATAAGTCTAGCTTAAATCTTTAGCCTTTTCTTTAGATAAATATAATACTATGAGTAAAAATTCACCAAAAACCTAAAATTATCTTGAACTTAGAATATTAAAATTGTATTTGTACAAAAGGGATTGAACAAAAAAAATAAAAAATTTAATATGGATGTGCAAAAAGAATCATTCTCTAAAAAAAGAATTAATTCTCTTCACTTTGAATTGTAGTTAATAAATGAATTCAATTTGTCAATAATCAACCAAGTAGGATCATAACTATTTGGCGTCTCTTTTTTCATATTTGCCATCACAATTATAATCATTTATTATTATCATTATCATTTTCATCATTATTTAGCTACTAATTTTTTCTTTTCATATATATAATTACTTACTTATTACTATTACTATTATTACTATCTTATTGTAATTATACTATTATTTATTTACTTTGTTCACACTAATTTATCACTGTATTACATATATATTTTTTACCACTATTATTACTGTTGTATTGTTATTATTGCCTTTTTTTCTTTTGTTTTTTTATCCCATACCTCTCTTCCCTTTATTATTGTTATTACTATAATTATTATTAGTGTTATAAAGTAATATTTTCATCCACTTCACAGTTATTATTTAAATATTACTATACATTCCCTTATTTATTACCCTTATTTTTAGTGTTCCCCCTCATTATCACCATTAACATGTTTACTTTAATTATTTTTCATTCCTTTTTTTTTTCTTTTTTCTCTCATTTTTTTTTCTTTTAATGTATCTAAAGCCATTTCCTCAATGTTCAGTCTGTAAATATTAACTATTAATTTTTTCATATAAATGAATGTCATAATCAAATACTCGTCTAATAGTTAGATCCTTAGAACATATATGTAAATTATATTTAAATAATTAGTATACACTACAGAGTAGGTGAATTGCACCTTCTTACTCTGTATTATCTCATAATAGAATCTCTAATTAAATAATCAATGAAACAATTAGCATATGATATCACTTTCAATAAAATTGGTGATAACTGTCTTAATTTAAATTTCTTTAAAATATTAAAAAATTTAAAATAAAAATAAAAATTTCTATTTTTTTGTGATGCGTCATTAATTTAATATGGAAGTACAAAACACATTAACATTCACTTTCATTTAGTTTGAGCACTCATGGCATAAAATATCATTATTATGAAGTTTTGCAACAAAAATGGACGACGGGCAAATATATTCACAAAAGTTCTTCTATGCAAGAGAATTATTTTGTACAGGAATAAACTTGACCTATTTAATTTTAAATCAAGGGATAATGTTCAAGGTTATTGTTATGGTCCCTGTGACATCTTAAGTGCTAATTAAGGCAAATGGGTGTTAGATACTGATTCAGAATAACAAGTGCATGATAAAATTTATGCAGCAGAATAAAATCATTATAAATCCCTTATAAATATATATGAGTTTCAATACATATATATACTGAGCCCAAAAGTGGCTGCAAAATACAAGAAAAAAAATAAAACATAAGGGCTACTTCTTTCACTATGCTATTGGACTCATCAGAATGCAGGAACAATCATGTACTCAGAGTTGTGGATCTACGGGATGCTCATAGACTTCCAAGAGTAGGTCAGCTTGCGGTTCCTCGCTTTTTTCCTCATCTGAGGGGGCATGGAAAGAGTGAGTTCCATATCCTTAGTAAGGAAAATAATATTAAATTAACATCGTAAGATTCTCAAATTTAATTATTTTATCTTACCATTTAACTACCTTGTTTACCTATCTCACATTATAGAAAACCATTTATTTGTTAAGAAAATGATATGTTAATACAGAATATCAAACATACATCATGCTAGATAATAGAAACAATTAAATAAATCATGAAATGCTCAGATTTTTATGTCATGTTTTGCAAAGTCATTACAACTTCCATCTCTGAGGGCGGATACAGATTTTCAACTACCCAAGTGGAATGACAAGGTCAGATACAGATATGGCAATTTGCTCAGGCTCATTTCTGACTGGTCAAACCATGGTATGATCTATGACCATAGTTGTACTAGCCATAACGGCCCTAACAGATATCTATAGTCACGATATTACTTAGCCACGAGTGTAGATAGTGCGATACCACTCTCATTAGAGGGTACACTATCATCCACTAGGAGTGATCATCTTACATTTTTCCAGACCAAATAGGGAAGGGGAAAACTAATACCCCGAAGGGCAAGGGGACGAGATACTTGATGTAATATCCATGTCAATATGGATACACTTCGGACCATACAGGCTTTATTACACTTTTCTCTTTTTCTTTTCTTTTATACATTTTACTTTCACCGATTACATATTATATTTTTACATGTAAATTCATCAAGTGTCTGCAATTCACAAAACATGCTTAAAAATAATAACAATTTGACTCATCTGAACATAGAGGCCTTACCAAAACCTCGATATTTTTTCCTTCACCATTCTCCTTTCTTTCTCTTCTTCTCTCATAGGACTACTATCTCTCTCTCTCACTAAACCTTTGAAAAATGGAAGTGTGCAGAGGAAGGGAAAGGGGAGGGCAATTTATAAAATTTTAGAACCGTTGGATTCACACCAAGTGGCAAAACCTGGTAAAGAGAGAGGAGAAACAGATGCTTGGCATGAAAAATGAGGGAGGAGGGCCTCCTCCACCAACAGTAGCGGTGAGGAACTGCTCGAGGTGGCAGTGCTCTGACCAGCGTGTTGTAGGCTAGCCTGCAGGTACACAAGCCTCCTATTGCACGCGCGCAAGACCTATCCGTGTGCGAATGGCCCGCCTGCGCGCGATAGGATGCGCAACAGGTCTTGACCCCCGTGTGCACATCCCCTGGCCACTGTGCATGCATGCGCACGTGCAAAGTGACTAACACCCGCGCGAGCAACAAGACTCCTCGCGGGATTTTTCCCAAAGGATTTTCTTCCCGATTCGCTGTTTTTCATTTTTTTTTTCAATTTTTATATTTAAATTAAATGAGTTAGGATAAAAATTAATTAAAATTAAATTAAATAAAATTAATCAAAATTACAAATTACGATAATTATTAAGTACTGTAAATTAACTAAGTTTAACCCAGCCAAAGGCTTGAATATATAGAGTTTCTAAATCATTTTAGTATAGTGATGGGTGGGGTGCTACAATCTCAGTTGAAACCTTAAGTAATTAGATGACAATTTCTCTTTTAAGCGAGAATAAACTTTATTTTTAAAACAAGAATGCACATGTCTTTTTCATCGAGTTATAAGAGTTTAAATAGAAGATTACAATGGCAGTTTACGTACTTTAGGATGACTATTATATAAATTAAAATAACTACTACGTAAGTGGAAGACATGCAGGTTGGTGGTTGATAAATGGTAGTGTAATCGCTTGTATTTATAACTGATGCAGTTTCTTCAATAGTTTAAATATATGATATTCTTGTTAGGTTGTCTCTTAGATCGTTCGAGCGTAACATTATCCTTCCCTCCTTGGAGAACCTTGTCTTCAAGGTTTAGAGTAAGAAAATGATCAAGTAATTCTATTGTACTCTCCCAAGTAGCCTCTTCTTCAAGTAGATGCTTCCATTTTCTTGGCTTTCTTCCATGAAACGTGAGCCTTTCTTAATCCAACAAGCGTCTAGGATAAACTCAAGTTGTACGATAATATCCCCAATAAAATTAGTTAAGGGTAGTTCTCAAGTTGGAGAGTCGAACGTGCTCAATTTCTTATGTAGGAGGGAGACATGGAAGACCGGATGAATACATGAATATGCAGGTAAATTGAGTCTGTAAGCCACCGGACCAATTTTTTCAACAATTTAATAAGGACCATAAAAGTGACATGCGAGTTTTTATAAAGCCCTTTTAAAAGTAGGTTGTTGACGATAAGGTTATTGTTTGAGGAAGACCCAATTGTCTTCCTAAAATTTAATGTCACTACGCTTAGCATTCACAACCTGTTGCATACGGTTGGAAATAGTTTGGAGATTGAGCTTGAGGTGGTGAAGTAGTTCATCTTGAGAAAGAAGTTGTTGGTCAACCTTATTAACAGGAGATGTGCCTGGATGATAATCCGAAATAGTGGGTGGAAGTCATCCATATAGGCCTTGAAAAGGCGTCATCTTAATGAAAGAGTGATTAGTGGTGTTGTACCAAAATTTATCCCAAGGCAGTAAAGAGCTCCATCGACTAGGATGTTGGTGACCAAGGCAGCGAAGATACTGTTCAACGCATCGATTGACAACTTTCATTAGACCATCAGTCTGAGGATGATATGCAAAACTAGTTTTAAGTTGAGTGCAAGATAATTTAAAGAATTCCTACTAGAAGCTACTGATAAAAATGGGATCTCAATCACTGACAATTGATTGAGGTATGCCATGGAGCTTTAACCACATTATACACAAATGGCTCTACCACTGTCTTGGCAATATATGGATGAGCTAAAGCCATAAAGTGAGCTAACTTACTAAGATGGTCAACCACCATTAAAATAACGTTTTTACCATTAGAAAAAGGTAAGCCTTCAATGAAATCCATTAAAATGTCTTCCTAGACTTGACATGGAATAGGAAAGGGTTACAGTGGCCCAGTAGGTGAAAGAGTATCAATTTTAACCCGTTGACAGATATCACAGAAGGAGACATATTCAGTTACTGCATTATGCATCGAAAGCTGATAAAATTGTTGAGCAAGTTGCTTGAATGTTCTCTGAATCCCTAAATGACCACAAGTAGGTGAATTATTAAACTCTTGTAATAATTAATGAGTTATGTCATACCTGGGTGGAATAACCACATGATTCTTGAAGTATACAAGGCCACCTTTCAAAGTGTAAGGACTGTCAGGTGAATCTGATGCTAACTTGATAATTTTTTTTCATAAAAGGATTTCTGAGGATAAGATGCCTGAAGATCATCCCATAACTAAAGCTTGGAAATTGAAATAACATTCAATGTAGGACTACCTAATTTCTGTAAAGTGCATCACCGATAAAGTTTTATTTCTCAAGTTTGCATATGATTTCATAGTCATATCCAAATAATTTAGAGACCTATTTTTATTATTCTGGAGTGGCGATACATTGATCCAAAAGATATTTGAGATTTCTCTTATCAAATCTGATGAAAATTTTTTTACCCATCAAATAAGGATTCTAGAGGTTTAACTGCGACAATAACTGCTAGCATTTGTTTAGCATAAGTAAACCAAGCTTCTTTGTTGACTCCTAAAGCTTGATTTATATAAGCTATAAGTTCGTCACTATACATCAAGACAGTTCCAATACCATCCCCTGAAGCATTTGTTTCCACCACAAAAATTTCTTTAAAGTTGGGTAATGCAAGACTCTGAGTTGATGTTATGGCTTCTTTGAGGTTAAGAAAATCTTGTTTGGCTTCAGCTGATTAGGTAACCTATCCTTTCTTTAACAAGTTGGTGAGTGGTCGAGCTAGAATGCCATAATTCTGAAGAAATTTTCTATAGTATATAGTTAATCCCTAGAAACCTCTCAATTCTACTATAATGGGTAGCAGTGTTTCAAGGTACTCATGTAAGCCATTTCATGTTCGGGTACATGGGGAACCAATGATAAGTATTAGTGCTTACACATAATGTATGGTAACTAATTGATCCTCCATAATAGTGATGAAGTATATAACATGAATCTGTTTTTTGATTTGTGCCTTTGTCTTCTTATTCGTATATGTTTTGGAAAGATTATATGATATATGGATATATGTTTTGTTGTGTGTAAAGAAACTATATATTGCATATACTATGCTGTAATTTCATAATATTACTTATTGGGATATTTTATCTCACCCCCTATCACCCTCAAGATACTGAAGATACCGCTACAGAGTGAGCGGTGATATAAAGGAAATTTCTGAAGTCTAGACTCTGATATTAAGGTTTCTGTTTCGTACTTTTATGTAGTAATGTAAATAAGAAAATTTAGAGCCTCGTACATATGTTTATGTTTTAAGGGATGTAACACTTTTGCGACTCTTTTATTATTAATAAAGTTAAGTTATTTTACTTAACTTGAGTCTATATAATTAAGAAAGTATGCTCCGGTCATTACCCTATAAGACGGGGTGTGGTCCGTGATAGAGTGAGTCTTAATTAAATTACCTAATGTCATATAACTTCCTAACCCACCTCAAATTAAATGACATATGTATAGGATTCATTAAGCAAGTGAATGAATAGTTAAAATATTTCATATCTATATTTTTATATTTAAAATTGAATAATTTATTATAATGAAAATTATTTAATTTTCTAATTATTTAAATGTTTTAGTTTTTATTTTTCATAAAATTTATTTTATATTTGTTATTGAGTAGAGTACACTTTTTTATGTTATCTTAAATTGTATTGTGTTTTAATTTATACTTAAGATTTTATAATTAAGTTTTAGTTATTTATTTGAATATGTTATGAGAAACATATGTTCACCAATAATTGGAGTGAGTAGCAAGTAAAAAATTTTAGTCATGGGACAAATGACTGGTAAAGATGTGAGACGGATATAAGTTTACCTTTTCTTAGTTGGGGATGTTGGAGGGAAAATACATGCTTTATATCCCCCCATGAACTCTATATGGCATTTTAAACTATTTTTCAATTTTAAAAACTCGCTAGGGACCTAAATGAATAGAATTTTTAGGTTTAAGGCTTATATGCAATTTAGAATAAAATAGAACATACCGGAAGCTGACGTGTCCGAGGCACCAATCTGCATGTGCCATGTGGTGGACACACAAATAGGATAAAGGTAACACTGCGCGTATCATGGACGATCAGATGGCCAAAGGGAATTCCCATTTAATCGCACGATGAGAAACACTTCTAGACAAAGAGCGTGATCGGACAATCCAAGATCTCTCCTGCCCAAGTGAAATGAACGATTGTGGTCTTTTTCTGCCGAAACATATTAAATAGTCCAGATTAACTCCCACTTGAATTTTGAATCAATAGTTGATATTTCTTTCTACCTAACCCAATTATGCGATCTAGATTTTATGAAGAACAAACAATCCTAATCTGTGTTAGGTATAATCCAACAGCCATGATTCAGGGAGATGTAAAATGACCAAAAAGTGTTTAATGAAACCCTAGATTGGACAAGTGAGGTTCAAAGGGTGGTCGAATGGCTAGGGGTTAATTTCGCACTTAAAAAGATAAAATGCCCCTTTTTGATCCAAAAGCCTGGATTTTTATAGAGATTGATCGTATGATCCATTCTTAGGGTACAAAAATAAACTCAAGATCGGTCTCCCAATTTTGGGAGAGAGCTGCTATTGAAGAGAAAGAGAGAGAGTGATAGAAGAGATCGAGAAAAATGAGAGAGAGTGTTTGAGGGAATTTATGGTATAATGTCGTTGCAAAAGATCGACGCATTAGGTGTTAAGAGAGGGAAGTAGCATCGACCTCTCGGGCCCTTGTGAAGCAGAACACCGGTAACTTCCTTTTCTTTCTTCTCTATTTATCCCTTTAGGGTAACTCTCTCCCTTGTAGACGAATGTAGGCCGAGACGAGCCACTTATCAAAGTGGGTAAATGGGGGTGGCCTTTCAAAAATAGTGACCATGCCCAAATCGATATGCATAGAAACCCCCAACCATGTAAATTGTTTATCCAGCTTAATCCATTTAATTTTTCTGCTTATTTAGTTTAGAAAAATGCTTAGAATAGGTTAGTTTACGAAAACTATAGGTTGAAATGCTCAGGAATCCTAAGTTTGGGAGTTAAAATCATGATTCAAGGGCATTCAATGTGAGTCAAATTCACAAAAAATTGTGTAAGTAAGTAAAGTGGACAGCTAACGAGATAGTAGATTCGGCTAAGCTTGAGAGATTAGTAAAACACTGTGACTTATTATGATTTAGTAAATAAATTTTGAAATATGCTTTGAAAGAGAATTTTCCTAAAAAATTAAGATAAATTTTATGTTGGTGATCTAGGGAAGAATGTTAATACAAGAAAAACTTGTAAAGTAAGTAAATGGATTTGAATAAATTAAATAGTTTATCTAAATCTTAAATTAGAGAATCTTGCTTGATAAAAGTAGAACTAGGGCTAATTAAGGCTACAATTACATAAATGGAATAAATGAAAGGCAAAATGTAAGTTAGTTAGCCTTAAGATAAATTAACTTGAAAAAATTTTAACAGGAGAATTATTATAGGGATTATACAAACAATATATTAGTAAGGGTCAAGAAAAATAAGCTAAGATTTGTTCAACGTGAATCAAGAAGTGAGGGTTATACATTTGATTTACATTCGATGGGTTTATGGTGAACCCCTCTCATGAACAGAGATTTAGACCCACTACAAACTTGGATGGGTATGCATGTTTTTATTTTGATCGGGGTCATCTAGCGAAGTACTGTTGTGATCATGTTATTTATCTTTGACTTGTGTGTATCAAGGTTGTCCATGTAGTGTAGGAATCCACTTGCCACTCCTTGATAACAGTATAAATGTCATTGCATGGTGAAACTAAAATATAAATTTTTTAAATAATTATGTTGTAAATATTATATATGTGTATGCAGATATAATTATAATATATAGTTAGCTATGTGCCATCGATAGTCAACAAATTTTCTGATAAATCCATATTTTAGTTTTACTTCAACTCAATTTAGTTTAGGTGAAAAAAGGAGAAAAAGTTTCTAGTCAAACTCAAGTTAAAACCCCAAACCCAAATTTTTGTCCATATTCTTTAAAAACCCAAATATAAGCCCACTTCAATCCAAAAGTAACCAGGTTGGCTCTTGATTTTTGAAAGCCAGGCTTGTGAACGCAGAAGTTTGAACAAATCTAGCCTAGGCAATCTGTCCCATTTAGATAATCTTCTTCAAAATTTCACTATTTTGGGGTGGCATTTTGACCAAAAAATGTTGATGTTTTGGCTTTATTCTTTAAATTTCTCCACTTTACTTCTAGAGATGAAAAGATTATGTTTTTTAGTTTCTTTTTAATCATTTTTTCATGCAAAATCCCTTTAATTTTTCTAAAAAGAGATATTGTGTTCGAAATGGAATCATGGCATCATGCACAAGAAATAAATTTTGTATATATGTTATTGAAATCATAGCATGACATGAAATTGGTTCGATGGCAAAAAATTTTGAAGTTCAATGAATGATGATGATGACGAGGCTTAAAGAATAAACTCAGGACTTAAGAATAAAAAAAGTAATTATGAGAATGTGGATTTAGATTCGATAAATGCAACATTTTTTTATACATTATCAATTTTGATAGAATGAAATGAATTGAAACTTTTCCTTTTGGTAAAAGAAACTCATTCTTGCTTCAAATTGTCAAGAATGAGACTGTATCAAATAGAAATAAGATTTCTTATCATAAGTCTAACTTAAATTTTTAGCCTTTTCTTTAGATAAATATAATACTATGAGTAAAAATTCACCAAAGACCTAAATTTATCTTAAACTTATAATATTGTTTGATATAGTATGCTTTTAAAATTATATTTGTACAAAAGGGATTGAAAAAAAATAAAAGATTGAATATGAATGAGTAAAAAGAATCATTCACTAAGAAAAGAATTAATTCTCTTCACTTTGAATTGTAGTTAGTGAATGAATTCAATTTGTCAATAATCATTTGTCAAGTCATAAAGGGTTTTCTTGAAAAGGATTTTCGAAGCCAAAATCTACAAGGCATAGTGACACACTTTTTTAAATAAACTAAAAACTAAGGAACAAATTAGTAATATCACTCCTTAATAAGATATGCTTTTTTTAGTAAAATAGGCTAAATATATTTGTTATAACTTAGATTTCAAATAATGCAATGCAAAAATTAAAAAGGGCTATAATTTTTTTATTATTTTAATATTTTTTTCATTAGATAATTAATAAGGGGTAAAGTGGTTGCTAGTGTGTTGGACACATGTCTGCCATGATAGCAATGTTTTCAAAGTTTGATGCTCATGTAAACACATTCTTTGTCACGTGAGTATTTGTCTAATAGTGTTAGGCACAATGTTGGTAATAAGTGCCTATTTGAACAAAATTTAGAAGTATAGATTGTACATTAACATAAAAATCAACCAAGTAGGATCGTAACTATTTGGTGTCTCTTTTTTCATATTTGCGATCACAATTGTAATCATTAATTATTATCATTATCATCATTATTTAGTTACTTATTTTTTCTTTTCATATATATAATTCATCTACACTACAGAGCAGGTGAATTGTACCCTCTTACTCTGTATTATCTCATCATAGAATCTTTGATTAAATAAACAATGAAACAATTAGCATAAGATTTCACTTTCAATAGGATTAGTGATAACTCTCTTAATCTAAATTTCTTTTTAAAGATTAAAAATTTAAAATTAAAATAAAAATTTCTATTATTTTCGTGGTGCGTCATTAATTTAATGTGGAAGGAAAAAACATATTAAAATTTACTTTCATTTTATTTGAGAACTAGTGGCAAAAGATCTCATTGTTATGAAGTTTTGCAACAAAAATGGCCAAATGGAAAATATATTCACAAAAGCACTTTTATGCAAGAAAATTATTTTATACAAGAAGCAACTTGGCCTATTCAATTTTAAATCAAGGGACAATGTTCAAGGTTAATTCAAAATTGCTAGTTAAGATTTGATCTTTGAGGTTATGCTATCTAGATTTTAAAAGATCCCGTGGGATTTTATTAAATTTTAAATTAGTGCAGAGAATCAATTAATTAACATTTTCTAGTTCTTCTATCTTTATCTATTTCTGGTTGTAGGCATATAAATAAACAACTTTTAGTTGTGACAAAATGTAAGAAATTTTTATATTATCAATCTCTATTTCTTATAGAGTGTTCTTTACTTCTCAGCTTAAATTTTTTTCTCCTCTACTTTATTTTTACAACAAAAATAGAGTTGTTGTATGGTTTCAAGAGATGCCAGATCTTAGCCAAAAGACAGATCTTGAAACTCTTAGTTGTGACTAGGAGCAATTGTGTACTAGACATTGCAACTATGAGCCAATTTGAGCAATCTTGAATAATACAAAGAATTTTGAAATATATATATCTCTTTTATTATAATAAAAATAGAATTATTTCATTTAAAATGTGAAAATATAAATTAAAAGTAGAATAATTATTAAAATAAAAATAAAAGTATAGATTTGTGACTCTAATTTTATTGTATTGTTCAAGTCCTAATGACTACAATACTATTTAGGCAGACTAAATAATAGATAAAGTTATAATGTAATAAAATATAAAAATTCAAGGCCATTCATATCAAAGCTGAGAACTAATAAAAATGATACGATTTAGATCCTTTAAACTTGCTATCGCATTACATTGCTTAATATTTAAACCAAAAACGATGAAACAATCAAAGATAAACCACATATATTAAATATGACAACCCAAAACCTATTAGAGGAATTAATTTAGTAATTATTATAAATAATTTGATTGACAGCCAATTTTATAAATTAGGTTATTAAAAATTAATTCTAAAAATTAGGTAATTGATTAGAATTAGAATAATTGACTAGCCGTTGATTATGATTATATACATATATATGTATACATCACCTTTATCCATTGGAAATCAAACCATTATTTTCAATTCCATACGATATCAAAGCTACCACGGTCCTGGTATGTTTCTTCTATTCTCTTTTTTTTTCTTATAATTCTCCACATCTTTTTCAACCATAATGGCTTTCGAAGACATCTCTACATCTTCCACTAATCATACCATCATTCAAAATACCCAATCATCATTGGCTCCATTGGCAACATGTTTTGTTTCTCCTTGGCTATTTGATAATGGAGTGTCATACCATGTCACTGTAGACTTGAATAATTTTTCACTTCACTCTCCTTGTGTAGGGTTTGATAATGTTATGATCAGTGATGACTCGAGTCTTCACATTATCCATATTGGTTCTATTACTCCTTCTACCCCTCCTTGCACATTTAATTTACACAATTAAATAATTACTAAATTAATTTCTCTAATATCTTGGTCCTCCAAAACATAATGCACAATTGCACAGTCCTCCACTGAGGCTGAATATCATTATGTTGTTGCTACAACTGTTAAGTTACATTGGATTTGTTCTCTTCTAACTTGGCTTGTGATGCGATACCCTCTAATAAAACACCTAAACCAGAGGGGTGCAAGAAGCGAGAAAGTGTAGCTAAACTTTTGGGAAATGAGAGAAAGCAATTGTAAAGTAGTGATACTCCAAGCTACTATGTTCCAAACCAAGTATCAACTAGAAAGGCCGAATCCATTAGACACAGTTCCCAACCTAGGACGAAATGACACTAGAAGGCGTTAAAAACTCGAAGGATAACAGGCCTCACTGCTAAAGAACGACTTGGCCTAAAAATCCCAACCCAAGACAAAGGCCTAAATGTAGTATGGGTTTGGGTACTCGTGGGGTACACATGCGTTGTAATGCATGTACAAGATAATGTTGTGATCAGTGATGACTCGGGTCTTCACATTATCCATATTGGTTCTATTACTCTTTCTACCCCTCCTTGCACATTTAATTTACACAATTAACAATTACTAAATTAATTTCTCTAATATCTTGGTCTTCCAAAAAATAATGCACAATTGCACGGTCCTCCAATGAAGGTAAATATCATTATGTTGTTACTACAACTGCTAAGTTACATTGGATTTATTCTCTTCTAACTTAGCTTGTGATGCGATACCCACTAATAAAACACCTAAACCATAGGGGTGCAAGAAGCGAGAAAGTGTTGCTAAACTTTTGAGAAATGAGGGAAAGTAATTGTAAATTAGTGATACTCCAAGCTACTATGTTCCAAACCAAGTATCAACTAGAAATGCCGAATCCATCAGACACAGTTCCCATCCTAGGACGAAATGGCACTAGAAGGCGTTAAAAACTCGAAGGATAACAGGCCTCACTGCTAAAGAACAACTTGGCCTGAAAATCCCAACCCAAGACAAAGGCCTAAATGTAGTATGGGTTTAGGTACCCGTGGGGTACACATGCGTTGTAATGCATGTATAAGATACCTGGTCCACACACCCACTAGTGTTCTCCGGTCCCATGGTGAGGCAGTCAGAGTGATCTTATACTCCACAAGAAAACCAGAGACAGACAACCTTCTATAAGTAGAGATCTAGATGCCTACATGCAACAAAGAGGCTCACATGTCTGTCGGACGTGCAGCCAAGCCTGCACGGTTCCTGAACGCACAAAGATCGCGTGCACAAGTTCTTGGAAGCGCACACACACACGGCTCACTAGGCCTGCACATAACCAACCGTGCGCACAGGCCCATAGGCTGAACACGCGCATCCCACGTGGAGGGGCCCGCAAATAGCCTAGCAGAAGAGCCTAAGCTGCTAGCCCGCGATTTTCGTAGGCTTCCTCCCACACCACATACACGAACCGGCCAGCCTTGCCCAATTCAGGTAGCCCAACTGGCTAGTTCCTTTTCCCTTTTATTTTAAATTATTTATTTTATTTAAAATATTTTTAAATGGCTTGGGACCCACTTTTTTAAATCCATGAGTCAAAATTAATTTCCACATGTTTTTTAAATGAATTTCACATGGGATAAGGATAAAATTAAATTTAATATTATTTTAGTTAAACTTTATCCCTTAGGATTATTTAATTAGTTTATTTAGGGTAGAATATTTATTTTATTTTGTAATTATCCTAGATTAAGATAGCCTTTTATCTAGGTTAATATTTAATTATTTATCTCAAGAGTTTTGTACTCATGTAGATCAATCGAAAAAGGTTATAAATAGACCTTTGCCCCTAGGATGTAAATCACACATTTGAGAATAAATTTGAATAAATTTCTTTAGAGCTTTGGCTTTCTTTCTTTTAGCATTTTTGCTAAAATTAGCTTATTCAAGTTTTTCGGGAAGTAGGAGTCTTGTTAAGCCAAGGAACGGAGATAAACTTATCGGTAAGTCCATGGCATTTTTCTTGTTTTACTTCCCTACTCTTTGTTTTTGGCTTTCCTTCTAGGATTACAAATTCAATTAGAGGGAGGAGTTTTATTCTAGGTGGTTATTGTTTTGATATTGCATATGTTGAGTGTGTTTTCAAGAGTAGATTCGATCCTTCCCATACCCTCCCGCATCATCTGGTATTAGAGTTTTGGCTTATAGAAACCCAAATCTATCTGTATTTACTTTAGCATATTGTTCTTAAATTAGCATTCAAATTTATTTGATTGTTAATTCGTATTGCATCCTATTTGAATTCATATCTATCTGTTCAATTCAAGTAGTTCGTGTTACTATTAAAAAAAGAAGAAATATTATCAAAATACCAAAAATACGCTAATTGCACCACATAAGGCAATTGACACCTTTGTTTGCATTTTGCATCATAAAAGCATAATAGCCGCTTAATTGGTGACCAAAAACCTTTGAGAAATTGAAGGCAAAGTACATTGCCTAACTGGTGTGAGCAAAAAATTTTGTTTTCTTTTCACACACTATCCACATTTAATTTTTGAATTGCATTCTGTAATTTGCATCAATGTTATATAAAGAAACTTGACCGATCGTAAAGCGTAGCTGACAAATTTGGGGTAGTATGAAAAAATATACCTACCGATTATATCCATTGAGATTGATCGGATCCCATGCATCAGTTCAAATTTTCATTCTTTGTTATCTATGTTTCATTCTTTATTTTATGCTTGGTCCATTACATAGCTAAGCGACTAATTGTTGCTAGTTGCTTAACACACAAGAAGCACACCATTCATTTCTCTGTGTGTTCATTTATGAGCTTCGATAGACATCTTCGATTGAGAGTAAAAGAATTAGGAACGACCTATTATTGGTAATATTCACTTTTTTTGTCAAGAAGTTGGTGGGCAAAAAGACAAGGGCCCCTTTATATAGGAAAAAGGATAAAATATTATTAACCTACCTAATAACCTAATTTAAAGCATTATTACATCCGTACATAAAGAAGTATTTATCCCTTTTTTTGGTAAAAATTCTCTTCAAGTTTTATAATTCAAATTGATACTTGTATTTTTTATGTTAATCCAACACATATATCTTAAAAAAGTGAGAATATATTATATTTTTTAAAACATTTAATGGTGAAAAAAATTGTTATAGATAATCTACTTGTAATGAAGGGTCATCAAGATATATAGATGATACTAATATTACGAAATGACTAGATGTCTGACCATTATTAACAATTGAAGGTATATGAGTATATGCTTATGAACTTAGAATAATTTAGTGGAATTTAACAAATTTTAACTAAAAAATAAAAATTAAAGTCATCGAGTGAAAACCTATAATTAATGGGTTACAAGACTGATACAGATATTAAGTTATAAACCCAAAATGAGTGTGGAGTGAGACTGAATTAAATGACATAATGTCATATCCCTACCTAACCAACCTCAAATTAAATGACATATGTATAGGACTAATTGAGCAAGTGAATGAATAGTTTAAACTTTTCATATCTATATTTTTATACTTAAAATTGAATAATTTATTATAATGAAAATTATTTAATTTTCTAATTATTTAAATGTTTAATTTTTTTTCATAATATCTATTTTATATTTGTTATTGAGTAGAGTACGTTTTTTTATGTTATCTTAAATTACATTATGTTTTAATTTGTACTTATGTTTACCAATAATTTGAGTGAGTAGCAAGTAAAAACTTTTAGTCATGGGATAAATGACTGGTAAAGATATGAGATAAATATAAGTTTATCTTTCCTTAGTAGGGGATGTTGGATCGAAAATACGTGCTCTATATGGCATTTTAAACTATTTTTCAAATTTAAAAACTTGCCAAGGACATAAATGAATAGAATTTCTGTGTTTAGGGCTTATATGCAATTTAGATTTAAAGGGGACATATCGGGAGCTGACATATCTGGGGATCCAATCCGCGTGTGCCATGAGGCAGACATATCGATAGAGTAAAGGTAACACTATGCGTATAAGGGCCAATTGGATGACCAG
Source organism: Carica papaya (assembly GCF_054855325.1). NCBI lineage: Eukaryota > Viridiplantae > Streptophyta > Magnoliopsida > Brassicales > Caricaceae > Carica > Carica papaya. The sequence continues at coordinate 11,388,661 of NC_142313.1, read as the reverse complement.
AGGGAATTCCCATCCGATTGCATGGTGAGAAACACTTCTGGCTGAAGATTGTGATTGGATGATCCCAGAAATCTCATGCCCAAGTGAATCGACTGTGGTCTTTTTATGCCTAAACATATCAAATAGTCCGGATGAACTCCCACTCAAATTTTGAATCAATAGTCGATATTTTCTTCTAACTAATCCGATCGTGCGATCTTGATTTTATGAAGTAAAAACGGTCTAGATTTTATGTTAAGTACAAAGGGTTTATTTTGCACCTACAAAGATAAATATGCCCCCTTTAGATCCGACAGCCAGGACCTTTAGATCGATTAATTGTATGGCCGATTCCTAGGGTATAAAAATAAACCCTTGATTAGACTCCCCATTTTAGGAGAGAGCTGCTAGTGAGAAGAGAGAGAGAGAGAGAGAGTGTGAGAGAATAAATCGAGCAAAATAGGGGGAGGGTGTTAAGAGAGAGAAGCAGCACCGACCTTTCAGACCCTTGTAAAGAGGGAACATAGGTAACTCTCTCCCTTATGTTTCTCTAACTCAAAGCGAGTTTAGGATTTCTTTTATGGATTTTAGGTTAACCTCGATGTTGGAAGTTTGATGTGGTGCAAACACGTAAGTCACTAGGTATAGGGTTTGGGCATTGTCTATGCGGTGCAAACCACTGGGATAGAGCCCCAACCTGTTGTTTTCCAAAATGTTTGGGTGGATTAAAGGTTCCCATATTTTTATTTGTCAATTCCATTGCACATTGATAGTCTATTGTGTGCAATTCAATCTATTCTATATTTGATAGCATTTGGCTATGGGGATTAATGATGTGAAAGATAAACTTTAAATATACATTAATGAAATTAAAACGCAATACATAAATTAATTGTGTAAAGTGGATGGCTAACAAGATAATAGATTAGGATAAGCTTGAGAGATTAGTAAAACACTGTGACTTATTATGGTTTAGTAAATAAATTTTGAAATATGCTTTGAAAGAGAATTTTCCTTAAAAATTAAGATAAATTTTATATTGGCGATCTAGGGAACATTGTCAACACAAGAAAAATTTAGATAGTAAGTAAATGGATTTGAATAAATTAAATAGTTTATCTAAATCTTAAAATAGAGAAACTTGCTTGATGAAAATAGAGTTAGGGCTAATTAAGGCTACAATTACATAAATGGACCAAATTAAAGGCCAAATGTAAGTTAGTTAGTCTTAAGATAAATTAACTTGGCAAAATTTTAATATGAGAATTATTATACAGATTATACAAATAATATATTAGGAAGAGTCAAGAAAAATAAACTAAGATTCATTCAACATGGATCGAGGAGTGGGGTTTATGCATTTGATTTACATTTGATAGGTTTATGGTGAACTCCTCTCATGGATAGAGATTTAGACCCACTACAGACTTGGATAGGTATGCATGTTTTAATTTTGATCAAGGTCATCTAGCAAAGTATTGCTATGATCATGTTATTTATTTTTGACTTGTGTGTATCAAGCTTGTCCATGTAGTGTAGGAATCCATTTGCCACTCCTTGATAACAATATAAACATCTTTGCGTGGTGAAACTAAAATATAAATTGTTTAAATAATTATGTTGTGAATATTATATATATGTGTTTGTAGATATATTTGTAATACATAGTAAGCTATGTGCCATCGATAGTAAGCTAATATTTTGATAAATCCCCATTTTAATTTTACTTCAAACTCAATTTAGTTTAGGTAAAAGAAAAAGAAAAATTTTTTAGTCAAACTAGGTTAAAACCCCAAACCCAAATTTATGTCCAAATTCTTTAAAAACCCAAATATAAGCCCACTTCAATCCAAAAGTAACCCCAACTTAGCATGGCTCTTGATTTTCCCAAGCTAGGCTTGTGAACACAGAAGTTTGAATAGGTCCAGCTCAGGCCATCCATCCCATTTAAATAATCTTCTTCAAGACATCACAGTTTCTGGGAGGCATTTTGATAGAAAATGGTGACATTTTGGCTGAATTGTTTAAATTTCTCCATTCTACTTCTGTAGAGGAAATGATTAGGTTTTTTTAATTTTTTATATATTTTTAATTTTTTTTAATTCAAGCTCCCTTTAATTTGTCTATAAAGAGGTATTCTGTTGGAAATGGAATCATGGTATCTTGCATAGGAAATGAATTTTATATATAATGTTAGTGAAATGGTAGCAAGACATGAAACTGGTTTGATGCCAAAATAGTTTGGAGCTCAACGAATGATGATGATGATGAGGCTTAAAGAATAAACTTAAGACTTAAGAATAAAAAAATTAAATATGAGAATGTGGATTCAGATTCGATAAATGCAACATTTTTTTATACATTTTCAATTTTGATAGGATGAAATGAAAATTTTTCTTTAGGTGAAAAGAACACATTCTTGCTTCAGATTGTCAAGTATGAGACTTAATCAAATAGAAATAAGATTTCTTGCCATAAGTCTAACTTAAATCTTTAGTCTTTTCTATAGATAAATATAATATTATGAGTAAAAATTCACTAAAGATCTAAAATTATCTTGAACTTAGAATATTGGTTGATACAATATGCTTTTAAAATTTCATTTGTACAAAATGGATTAAACAAAAAAATTTGAATATGGATGTGCAAAAAGAATCATTCACTAAAAAAAGAATTAATTCTCTTCACTTTGAATTGTAGTGAAAGAATGAATTCAATTTGTCAACAATCAACCAAGTAGGATCATAACCATTTGGTGTTTCTTTTTTCATATTTGTCATCACAACTGTAATCATTAATTGTTATCATTATCATCATTATTTAGTTACTTATTTTTTCCTTTCATATATATAGTTACTTACTTATTACTATTACTATTATTACTAACTTGTTATAATTATACTATTATTTATTTATTACGTTGATGCTAATTTATCATAGTATTACATATATATTTTTTATCACTATTATTACTGTATTATTATTACTGCCTCTTTTTTCTTTTGTTTTTTGTCCCATACTCTCTTCCCTTTATTATTGTTATTATTATAATTATTATTAGTGTTATAAAGTAATATTATTGTCAAATTTACAATTATTATTTAAATATCACTATATATTCCCTTATCTATTACTCTTATTTTTAGTGTTCCCCTTATTATCACCACTAACACGTTTAGTATCATTATTTTTCATTTTCTTTTTCATTCTTTTTTTTGTTTTCTTTTTTTTTCTCATTTTTTCTTCTTCAAAGACCATTTCCCCAAGGTTCAATATGTGAACATTAACTATTAAAATTTTCATATAAATGAATGTCATAACCAAATACTCGTCTAACAGTTAGATCCTTCAAATATATATGTAAATTAAATTTAAATAATTAGTCTACACTACGGAGCAGGTGAATCATACCTTCTTACTTTGTATTATCTCATCATAGAATCTCTTATTAAATAACCAATAGAACAATTCGCATTTGATTTCACTTTCAATAGGATTGGTGGTAACTCTCTTAATTTAAATTTCTTAAAATGATTAAAAAATTTAAAATCAAAATCAAAATTTCTATACGTTTTGTGGTGGGTCATTAATTTTATATGGAAGAACAAAACACATTAACATTCACTTTCATTTTATTTGAGAACTAGTGGCAAAAGATATCATTCTTATGAAGTTTTGCAAAAAAAATGGATGAATGGCAAATGTATTCACAAAAGCTCTTCTATGCCCGAAAATTATTTTACACAGGAAGCAACTTAGCCTATTCAATTTTAAATCAAGGGACAATATTCAAGGTTAATTCAAAATTGCAAATTAAAGATTTGTTTTTTGAGGTTATCCTATCTTGATTTTAAGAGATGAGGTGGGATTTTATTTAACTTCAAATTAGTGCAGAGAATTGATTAATTAAAATCTTCTAATTCTTCTATCTTTATCTACTTCTTGTTGTAGGCGTATAAATAGACAACTTTAGTTGTGAAAAAATGTAAGCAATTTTCATGTCATCAATCTCTATTTCTTATAGAGTGTTCTTTACTTCTCAGCTTAAATTTTTTTCTCCTCTACTCGATTTTTCCAACAGAGATAGAGTTGTTGTATGGTTTCAAGAGATGCCAGATCTTAGCCAAAATATGAAAGACAACTCTTGAAACTCTTAGTTGCGACTAGGAGCCATTGTGAGGATGAACTAGACGCTGCAACTAGTTATCAAAGGGTTTTCTTGAAAAAGATTTTTAGAGCAAAAATCTACAAGGCATAGTGACACTCCTTTTTAAATAAACTAGTAGAGGACTGTGCAACTGTGCATTATTTTTTGGAGGATCAGGATATTAGAGAAATTAATTTAGTAATTATTTAATTGTATAAATTAAATGTGTGAATAAGGGTAGAAAGAGTAGTAAAACCAATATGGATATTTTGAAGACCCGAGCCATCACTGATCATAACATTATCAAAACCTACATAAGGAGAGTGAAGTGAAAAATTATTCAAGTATGCGGTGACATGGTATGACACTCCATTATCAAATAGCCAAGGAGAAACAAGACATGTTGCTAGTGGAGCCAATGATGATTGGGTATTTTAAATGATGGTATGACTAGTGGAAGACGTAGAGATGTCTTCGAAAGTCATTATGGTTGAAAAAGGTGGAGAGTTGAAAGAGAAAAAAAAAGAGAATAGAAAAAAACATACTAGGACTGTGGTAGCTCTGATATCATATGGAATTGAAAATAATGGTTTGATTCCAATGAATAAAGGTGATGTGTATATATATATATGTATAATCATAATCAACGGCTAGTCAAATATTCTAATTCTAATAAATCACCTAATTTTTGAAATTTTATTTTAATAATTTAATTTGTTGAATTGGCTGCTAATCAAATTATTTACAATAATTACACAATTAAATAATTACTAAATTAATTCCTTTAATAGGTTTTACGTTGTGATATTTAATATATGTGATTTATCTTTGATTGTTTCAATGTTTTTGGTTTAAATATTAAGCAATGATATGAGATAACATTGTTATTTTATTCGGGATCAAGTCCGAAGTGTCACTCATGTGTCTCTAGGAGATCAATTGACCGATGTCTTAACCAATCCTCTTCCACGCACTCACTTTCAACTTCTGAAGACCAATATTGGACTTTTCACAAGAGTTCCATCTTGAGAGGGCATATTAGAGGAATTAATTAAGTAATTATTTATTTTTGTAATTACTGTAAGTAATTTGATTAACAACAAATCCTACAAATTAGGTGATTGACAGCAAATACTACAAGTTAGATGATTGACAACAAATCCTATAAATTAGATTATTGATTAAAATTAGAATATTTGATTGACCGATAATTATAATTGTATGTGTATATAATTATAAAGTTAGATGATTGACAATAAATCAAGTCATTATTTTCAATTCCATAAAATCATAAGTTATTAAATTGTAATTTATGCTTAAATTAAAAAGTACATGAAACACATGGACCAAGGTTTTCATAAAAACACACACAAGATATCTATGTATATATTATTATACATAGAGTAGTTTATACCTAATTTCTACCCAAATCATTATTTTTCATGTAACTTATGTTTAATAAAATTGGTATCTAATATGACTAAATTATAATATGTCAACCTCAGGTCAAATACGTCTAAAAAAAATTTGTTTACGAACTCTCGGGGGACATAAAAGGTACAACGCAACAAGTACAAATAAATTAAGTTGAGTCAGCTAAACATTGTAAATACATCATAATTCTTTTATGAATCAGTTATTTTTCTTTTACTAATAATAAAATTAAAAGATATGTACATAAACATACATATGTAATTTCTTAAATGCTTAAGTGGGCCCAACAATATATAAGACATATAAGCAAATGATGTTTAGGCCCAACTATAGTGCATATATGGGGGGTCCAATAGCTAAGTGGCCCATCATATAAATTTATCAATGGAATGTATCCTTCAGAAATTATATTTGAAACCATCCAAGTCGCTTCATATTATATTTTAAAATTTTATTCAAATGTACCTACATTATTATCAATATGTTTAATATTATTAAACAGATAGTCACATAACAAATGTGTTGTCAAATTTTAAAAGTATTATCAATGTGAAGGACTCGTGTCGATGGTACTAACAAATATCTGTATATGTGTATATCACATAATTTTTAGTTAAAGCTTACTTACTTATACTTTTGTATTAATTAAATTCTAAATTAAAATAATAAATAATATTAATCTATATATATTACATGTATAAATGATAATATAATAATACTAATATATATTGTTAATGAATTTAGGAGCAAAAATAATATCCTCTTAATTATAATGACGTATTTATTGGTTAAGTAGATATACTCAGACACTCTGTAATGCACAAATTAATTTAATTGTACATTATAAATATAAATACAATTTTTTAAATTTTTTTATTTTAATTTAGTGTAAAAATGAAGGAAATGTGATGGAGGATGAAATTGAAAACAATTTTGGAAAAAAGGGGTAGAAATTTGGGTTTTAGGAGTATTTTTGAAAGAAAAATAGGAAAAATCAGAAATTGGGGGTCAAAATACAATTTAAAAAAGTTTTACCACGTAAGATGCCCGGTCAGCAACCCCGACGAACCAAGACGCGCCGCGTGGCAACGGACGGTAACACAGAGCCACGTGGTCGATCCGCGTGCCTGCGATCAAATGGCCAAAATCCGTTCTCGCATGCACGGTTGGCCTGGATGCATTCCCTCCCCAAACGTGATCAGACGATCAGATTTAAATGTGATCAGACGGCCCAGATTAGATCGTGATGAATGGTCTAGATTAGATCGCGATGAACGGTTCAGATTTACTCCCTATTTAATCGCGATTGGATGGTCAAGATCAAACGCGATGGATGGAAAAGATTAAATAGGGACGAATATAAATAACCCCTTTCACACCAAACCCTAACCCTAACCACCAGCCACCCTCACCGGAGAAGAAGACCCAACCGTTGGGAAGGAGAGTCACCGCCACCAGCCGCCACGCCAGAGCTACTTTCGCCGGCTAAAAAAGGTAAAAAAAAATTCTCTTTGCTTGGAATTCAATTTTAAACACCCCCATGGCTAAATTGAAGTTAAAAGACCAGCTAATTGGCCAGAAACCATAGACAAAGCTCGACGGCGGCACCACCGGGAATTTCATAAAATGCCGCCGATGAGGCCCTTTTCGATTCTCGTTTGGTGTAATTTTTCCACTTTTGTGATCATCGTTTCCTTCTCTACAGGTTGACCGAAGCAAAACACCTAACTGCAACATGAGCTGGAGGAGTCGCCGCACTAGAGAGCCCCATCGCTAGTGAGTTTCGATTTTTTGTATTTTTTCAGCCAACTGAGGCCCCTTAACGTATTTTTTTACAGGGATCAATGTAAAATTGGCTGAATTCGACCAAAACCGGCCAAAAATAGCTAGCCTGAGGCGGACTGCCGTCGCCAGAGCACGGTGGAGCCGCGGTGCCAGAATTCCAGAATTGTCCGAAAAGGGGTTCTGACATTGTTTTTAGGTTTTTTGGGATATTTATAGGTATTTATAGTGCGTCGTAATCCCCAAAAAAAAAATTTAGGGAACCCGGAGACCATTTGTAGGCGCAGTCAATAGTTTAGCCTTTCGGGCATCAAATTGAGCAAGAATCCCTCACCTTATCCTCTGTTATGGAATTGAAGTTTGATTTTAAATAATATGGTATTTTGTAAAGCTTAGAAAATATCTATAATTAATTAAGGGTTACTAATGGAGCCAGAACTGAAAATTATTCTTTGTTGATTTTAGTTTATTTATCTTACAGTTTAAATGCATGATAGTATCTGATTTATCAATTTTATGATTTGAATGCATGTATTGCTATCTTACGTGACTACTGTTAACTTGGCAAACCGAGATATGATTGCATTCCTTGATGCATGTTTGTTTGTTTATGTGATTACGGTTGATTTGGAAAAATGGAGACTAAAGAAAAATTGAAAATTGTGTGATTAGGTGAATGGATGAAACAACAGCCTTACTGGATATCTTGGAAGATGGTGGACGGACCGGGTACAATAAAGAACTCTACCGTGAACGTTGTCTCATACCGGATGGGGTATCGAAACTTGGTAATTTTACGCTCATACCGGACGGGGTATGGGGATGGCCCGTTTTACCCTCATACTAGATGGGGTATGGGAACGGCCCTTTAATTGAGAATATTGAAGGAAAAGGTTCACGCGTGGCGGGGACATCCCTATGAACCCTGTTGGATACCAGTAGGCCGATAAAAGGAAAGGTTGTTGTTTGATTTATTGAATATGGATTTATAATGTGTGCCTATTACCAATTGCATATGGAATCATGATAAGTGCTATGTTATTATCTCTATAGGTTGCTTTTATAAATCTCGCTGCGGTAAGTAGATGATAAATGATTTTATTATTAATAAATGTATTTGTTTAATTAAGTGCTCCATTAGTTGTTTTGATTTTCTACCAACCTTCATTTCTATGTCGATGAGTAGCATGATATTCTTATTAGGCTAGTGTAGCTCATTTATTATTTAACCATTTCAGATCAAGAGGACCAGGATCTAGAGCTCGATCCACAAGAGGGTTGCGAGTAGGATACCAATTTTATTTATTTTCTGTTTATTTTCTTATTTTCTTTATATTTCATTCAAAGGGTTAATTCCCTTAGCACTATTTAGGACTTTAAGTTTATGTATAAGGAATGTAAACCTTAACTATTTATTTCACTTCCGCACTTAAGTTACAATTTATTTCTTTGGACATTCCGGAGTCGTTACAATTGGTATCAGAGCCTTGTTCCTCAGACCCATTCCTTACCCAAAACCCTTAGGAAACACCAAAACTAATGAATTCTCACTCAACCATTCCTTGTGAAATGCAGGTACAAATAAATGAGGAGAGGAAGACCCCAACTAAACCAAGCAACCCGAGAGGGTTCACTTAGAAAGGATGTTGACCGGTAATTTGAGATGGTGGAGAGACTCATTGCTATCCAGCAGGCCTGAGAGGAAAGGAGGGAGCTACCTGACCCTCCCCCACTGCCACAGGTTGAGCCACCCCGATATGACCTTACTCCTCCACAGTACCACCCGACACCACCACAGTATGATCGATGCCCCAGCCACCGCATGACCCAGCACTACCACAGTACAATCTGGTGCCCCCACCGTATCATTAAGTACCATTGCAGGGCCATCCATTCCATCCTCAGCCCAACCCAGTCCCTCATCCACGGGACCTATCTCCTCTTATGAGGCTATATAAAAAAGTATAAAAGACTAAATCCTTCTATTTTTGCAGGGGGATCCTCCTTTGAAAAGGCTGAGTTCTGATTATCTGAGACAGAGAACCAGGATGCAGAGCCCGATCCACAAGAGGGTTGTGAGTGAGATACTAGTTTTATTTATTTTCCATTTATTTCCTTATTTTTTTGTATTTCGTTCAAAAGGTTAATTCCCATAACACTATTTGGGACTTTAAGTTTATGTGTTAGGAATGTAAACCTTAACTATTTATTTCACTTTCCCACTTAAGTAATAATTTATTTCTTTGGACATTCTGGGGTGGTTATGCACTCCCCTTTTAATTGGTTAAGTAAATATTATTGTTCTTTATAGGAGTTGAGATATAATATTCATATGATGAGTTGTTTTTTCTGTGTTACCTATTTGCTACTTTCTGTTTTATTCTTGTTCATTTTTCCTTTGCTTCAGCTAATACCTTATTTGTTGTTTTCTTTGTAATATTTTCTTCTTCTTCTTAATAATACTTATTTTTTCTACAAAAATTTCCACAAGAGCTATGGCCCTTAACCAAAAAATTAAAGACTATATCCCCATGAAACTATTATATAAAATTCTAAAAGCTAGATAAAACAAATTTCATAAATATATGCCAATAGTAGTTAAACATAACATATAAAGGATGTGTTGACTAATATAAATTTATGGAAAGCTCATATTGCAGCAATAAATAAAGTATAAACCACTACATTATTCATTTTGTCGCAGAATAAGGACTAAAACGTAGAAACCATGCCCTATTTCTCTTCAAGTCTATCTTTTCTATTATTTAATTTGAAAAATTTTCTTACTCTCCTTCTCTTTATGTTAAAAGACGTCCTATCTATTTTTATGAAATTTCTGTTGATGTTTGTTTCTTCTTAAATTTTGTAGCGCCTTTCAAAATTATAATTCTTCTTTGTTCTTTGCATAAAATTTTTAATTGAGGATACATTTGCAAAAATTTATTCTTCTTTTTGTTGCTTCATACAGTAAAATTCTCATTATCTTTGGTATTATTTCTGTTTCCCCATAAAGTAAGAAAGATGGATCTTATGAAACGTGTAGCTATTTTAGCGGACTACTTTGTCATGCTTATTACGATTTGTGTTCATAAAAGGAAAAAGCTTAGACTTCTTCGTGAATTAAGACTAGAGGGAGAGTTCAAGATATGCTTATGAAAAGTTTAGTCTCAAGTGAGTTTTGTTGACATATCATTAGGATAAGAGCTCCAACCTTTATGAATTTATGTCGTTTACTAATTATAGATGATGGACTTAGGCCCACTGTTCGTGTAATTATAGAAGAACAAGTTGCTAAGACACTACTTATTATGAGACATGAGAGAAATCAAGCTCTATCTTAGCATTTTCGATGATCTGGAGAGATGATAAGTCATCATTTTCATAATGTGCTATCATGTATGGTACAAATGGCAAATAAATTTCTTAATCAGCTAGATGGATCACAAGTGCCTTCGAAAATATCCAACAATCCTAGATTCTTTCCATTTTTAAGGTAAATAAATTCAATCTATAATTGTTTTTCGTAACGTATAAGTTTAATTAAAATTTTTGAAATAAGTATAAGTTTAAATATTAGTGAATAATTAATTTAAGGATTGTGTTGGTACAATTGATGGAACATATATACTTGTGAAAGTGTCTAGAAATGATTCTCCAAGGTTTTGTGGGAGAAAAGATTTCCCTCACAAAATGTATTGATAGCTTGTATATTCGATTTGAAATTTTCATATGTCCTAGTTGGGTGGGAGGGGACCGCATCATATTCAAAAATATTAAAACATACATTAAATAGACTTGAGCATCCTTTATTAATTCTCGAAGGTAATTAAAATATATTTAATTTCAATATGTAATGTATAAGTTTGAAAAAGTTATAATTTAATTTATTCATTGTCTATAGGTAAGTTAATAAACTTTTTGGAAGCTGGTTTCATGTTGTAAGGTGGATTAATTACTCCATATAGGGGTTAACATTATCATTTAAGTGAATACTCAAGGAATCCACCACACAATGCTCATGAGCTATTTAATCTTCGTCATTCTTCTTTACGTAATGCGATTGAATGTGCCTTTGGAGTCCTTAAGAAATGTTTTTCAATTATTTCAAGCTCTACTAAACATCATTATCAACTCAAGACTCTTAATAGCATTATATTTGCTTATTTTATTTTGCGTAACTATTTATGGGGAGAGGATCCAAATGAAGAACTTCTTCTAGAAGTTAATGAAGAATTTCCAAAAATTTCTCCTGATGAATGGAAATCCATATAAAATTAGGGACAATATGAGGAAATAAGAAGAAGGGATGCTATTAGAGATCATATAGCAGCTGATATGTGGGCCGCTTAAATGTTTGATTACATTTTGGACTAATTGTGTTGTTTATGACATTTGTATAGTTTATGACTTGTGTGTAACATTAATGTTTTAATTGAACTCTATCATTTGGAATTTATTTTGCTGTAATCACGTTATATTTTGTTGCCTATTATTCTTGAAAATGATTATATTTGTTGGTGTTGTGTTATGTGTTTTAGAAAATGGTAAGGAGGAACAGATCTGTAGATGGAGGGAGTACCATTGTCTATTGGATAGATTCTATGGATGGTGCATTAGTAGATACTTTTTACAATCAACATTTGTTAGGCCTTAGATCTAGTGGGACATTCACCACACAAGCCATTGATTGTAGCGTGATAGAACTGAGGAATGCAATTCCAAACACGGCCCTTGATAAAGAGTGAATCCACAATCATATTAAAAATTTAAAAAAACAATTCTCTAAATAGTATGATATTTTTAAACATGGATTGAGTGATTTTGCCTAGAATCTGACAACTGAAAGATTTGAAGCGGTAGAGGAGGTGTGGCAGTAATTAATAGAGGTAAATTACCTAGTCTATCATATGTTGTTTGTAATATTTTATACAGTTTAAATATTAACATATTAATTCATCCTAGACTCAACCCAAAGTAGCTGAACTGAAGAACAAACATGTACAAAATTACGACAAAATATTGAAAATATATGGAAGGTATAGAGCTGATGGAGATGGTAGTAAGACAGCACGTACCAGTCAAAGATAACAGAAGAGGAGTGGCAATGAACATGCAATGAGTGTTGAGGCGATTGACCAACAATTTACCTAAAATTCAGGTGGTAATTTCAATTTTGATGGTGTGGATACTGTGAATGATGTTCTAATGTCCAAAACTCTTACTTTATAACCCAACCTATATCACAAAGTTCTTACAGGCAGAAGAAATCGAAATGTTTGCCTGCTATCCCAGAGGAAGATTATCTAGCTCAGCAAGTCGAAATGGTTGCAACTACAATTAAGGAAATGGCAACAAGCACATAAGTTCCTGTACCAGCAAACCAGCTGTATGAAGAGGTTACTCGTTCGGGTTTTGATCCACATCAAGAAACAAGAGCTTATGTGCTTCTTATGGGCAAACTAAACCTGGTTAATGCTTTCATGAATTTCCCTCCTGAACGGTGGCGTAGTTTTTTCATAAGCAATTTGCTTCATTCATTAGGTAATGGCTTATATTAAATCTCAAGTTTGAAGATAAAAACTTGTTAATTTGTAGTTTTTTATTTTTAATTTCTTTACATTTTCAGACAATTGAAAATGAGGCTTGTTGATGCCAAAATGCAAAACTCTATTATGGACTTAAGAAATTTAGAAAAACTATGTTGTATTTCTAATATATAATTAAGAAAATGGATGAATCTTATTATTTTGATAGACTAATTTTTTATTTTGGGGTGATTAATTTTTATTGAATTTGTAATTAGAGTGGTTGAACATCTGTTATATTTTTAAAGTTATTATATTTATACGACTATGCATTTTTTTAAAAAAAAAAATTGATCAAGTATATATTAAAAAGAGGGTGATTAAAATAGGTAAGTTGATTGAATACACATAATTATTTAATTATTTAAAAATTATAAAAACTAAAAATTATTCTTAATAAAATTTATTTATTTACTTTATTTAAATCATATAACTAATAATAATAAATATTATGCAATAGCTAATTTTTAGATTTTTTTCAACTTATAATCATAAATAAAAAATTGTAGTTTAAAAGTAACTTTTTATATTCACTATTAAAAAATTAAATTTTTATTCCTCATAGCAACTTTTTTTGCTATTTTAAGAAAAAAATTAATTAAAAATTACAGTTTAAATAATTTTGCAAGTTAAATGGGTCTTTTCTTTCTTTTTTTCATTTAATATTACACCAATAAGGCATGGATAAATTTTTAATTTGATTGAATAAACAACCATATCATCCTATAATCTAAACAAAAACAGTTGTCATTACTATACATTAATACACAATCTTCCCAAACATGATATAACTTTGTCATTACCATACAATTGTTGGTTATGTGCTAGTCCACAAAGGCAAATTAGTAATTTAAAATAAAAAAATAAAAAGAAAAATTAGGGCTGCAGTTTCCTATTATATATGTATATATATGTTGCATGGTAGAAGAAAAAAATTCAGAAAGAGAGAGGGAAGAAAGAGAAGAGAAAAGGAAAAAGAAGAGAAACAGGAAGGTGTATATATATATATACATATGTTAGATTTTTTCTTACATGTGGGCTTAATATGGGCCTTGATATGTGTATCAGGCTATCAATTTAATGTATTCGTTTAAAAGTAATAAAATATAGTTAAATAGTATTGGGCCTTAATGCATTGGGTTTAAGTATGGGCTTGTAATGCGCAGACACCATTTTTGTAATATTCTCATTTTATGATGGACAAAATGAGAATTGTAAAAGTTTATCGATATAAAAAGCATTTATGGTCCCTTAATCACAAGGTTGTTATTTTATTTTTCTGAAATTCTGTCACTAGAAAAAACTAGTTTTTAGGCACTGTGTTGATTCAAAAGATTCTATCGCCGAACGTGAACAATTCTTCTGTGATGGATCCAAGTACGCTTCCGCTTACTCTTTTTCTTAATTCAGTATGAGATTCTATGTTTAGTTTTTTACAAATCTATTGATTTGAAAAGTATTTTTATTCCAACAATTGGTATCAGAGCCATTTCTCGTATTGGATTTTCTCAAAAAAAGTTTTTTTTTATTTTGTAATTTTGAATTTTATTTTTCATTTGGCTGAATTCATATATATATATATTTAAGGATTAGAAATATATCTATATATATATGAATATTATAAATATATATATGTAGAAGATTAAAAATTTATGTAGCGACCTAGAACATAAAAGAAAATAAATTATAAATTAAATGCAGAAGCGAAATAATAGCATTATGGTTTACATAACTTACACAATAATTCAGAATACCCAATAGGGCTACGAGAATGACTCTTCTAAAAGAATAACGAAAAATCAAAGAAATAAATAGAAAGTAAACAATTGGACATCCTATTCGCAACCCTCTTGTGGATCGGGATCTAGATCTTGGTCCTCTTGATCTGAATGGTTAATTAAAAAGTGAGCTATACTAGCCTAGTAAGAATGTCACACTACTCACTGATACAGAAATGAAGGTTGGTAAAAATCATAAAAACCACTAATGAGCTCTTAATTTAAGTAAATTAATTTATCATAAGTAAAATCATTTATTGTACACTTACCGCAGTGAAATTTTAAAAACTGACCTATAGAGGCAATAGCACAACAATATCATAATCTCTTATTCAATTAATCAGAACAACAACTTTTCCTTTTTATATTTCTACTAGTATCCATGGGCGTCCATAAGGATGACCCCACTACGCGGGAACCCTTATTCAACATTGTTAACTAACCGGCCGTCTCCATACCCCGTCTGGTATGAGTGCCAAAAATACCATCTCTCAATACCGCATCTGGTATGAGGGTAAAATGGGTCATCCCCATACCTCGTCCGGTATGAACACCAAAATACCAATCCTTGATACCCCGTCCGGTATGAGGCAACGTTCACGGTAGGGTTCCCTATGCACCCGGTCCATCCACCATCTCCCAAGATATCCAGTAAAGCTACAATTCATTCTTTCACTTAATTAAACAATTCTCCGTTTACATTTAATTTCCAGTTTTACAATTTAACTGTAAATCATGCAAAACAAGCAATACATGCACCAAGAAAATGCAACTGAATCATCTTACCAACTCCGGTGTATTATTATACATTTAAAACTGTAAAATCAATCAATCAATCAATTAAAACAGGATAAACAGTGATAAATAACCAGTTCCGGCTCCATTAGTAGCCTGTGATTAATTATCGAGATTTTTTAAATTGTATAAAATACCACATTATTTATAATTAAATTTTAATTCCATAACAAAGAATACGGTGAGGGATTCTTACGCGAATCGGTGTCTGAACACTAAACTTTCAGCTGCGCCTAGTGGCGGCCCCGGGTTTCTTGAATTTTCCTTCGGAGATTAAAACACACTCCTAGTACCTAGAAATATCCCAAAAAATCTAAAATCGATGTTAAAACCCTTTTCCAGCTAATTTTAGAATTCTAGCACGGCGGCACCGCCGTGCTCTGGCAATGGCACCGTCGCCCGCGGTGACAGTTTACCTTGGACTGGCTTTTTTCAGCAAGGTTTGGCCAATTTTGACCTTTTTTATACTCATTCCTGCAAGAAAACACGTTAAAGGGCCTTGGTTGGCCAAAAAAGTCAAAAATCATAAGCTTACCAGCGGCGGGGTATTCCGGTGCGGTGGCTCCGCCGGCTCACCTTTGTGGTTGGGCGTTTTTCTTTGGTCAACCTGTGGAAAATAGAATGGTGAATACAATGGTGGAAAAATTGCATGGCACGAGAATTGTGAAGGGCCTCATCGGAGGCGGTTATTTATTTTTCCCGCGGCGGCGCTACCAAGCTTTACCTGCAGTTTCTAGCTCATCCACTACTCTTTTTGCTTCGATTTTGCCACGGAGGTGTTTAAAATGAAATTTGGAGCGAATGAGAAAATTTTTATCTTTTTTGGCAGTCGGAGGTGGTTCCGGTGCTACGGTAGGTGGCTCCCCTCTTCGACGACTGGTTCTCCTTCTCCAGCGGAGGGTTGGTGACTAGAGTTAGGGTTTGGTGTGAAGTGAGGTATTTATATCCGTCTCCCTTTAATCTGGGTCATCCATCGCATTTGATCTCGACTGTTCGATCGCGTTTAAATAAGAAATAAATCTTGACCGTTCATCGTAATTTGATCTGAACCGTACGATCCCGTTTAAAGAGAGAACGAATCTAAGCCGTTCATCGTGTTTAATCGCAAGCATCTGATCGTGCCTAA
This sequence comes from Carica papaya, assembly GCF_054855325.1. Taxonomy (NCBI): domain Eukaryota; kingdom Viridiplantae; phylum Streptophyta; class Magnoliopsida; order Brassicales; family Caricaceae; genus Carica; species Carica papaya. Next base: position 11,372,035 of record NC_142313.1, on the reverse strand, counting down.
GGAGGGAACAAATACAAACCATCCATGTGCGCGGGAACAAATTCAGATTGTCCGATTATGGGCATGCAGATTGTCAATGTGGCCTCCTGCATGGCACCACATCAGCATGCCTTGCCACGCGGCCCGCTTCGGTTTGTCGGGGCTACTAACTGGGCGGTCCTACGTGATATATTTTTCTTAAATTGTGTTTTGACCCCCAGTTTTCGATTTTTCTTTTAAAAACATCCCCATAACCCAAAATTTCACCCCTTTTTCCCAAAATTATTTTCAATTTCATCATCCACCTATTTTTCCTAATTTTTACATTAAATAAAAATTCATAAATTTAAAAAATTATATTTCATACATTAATTTTAAATATTTTAAAATTAATTCTGGGTATTACAATACATATATATGTAGAAGTTTGGTATTGTATATGTGTGTGTATATATATATGTATATTAATGATTTATATATATATATGAAGTAGAAAAACAAGAAAGAAAAGCAGTGGTCGACTGCCACTGCATGAGGAAGAAAGTCCGACAGTTATGCGACCGGTTACGGCTTCCAAATCTCGTGTGTAACGGTTGTAAATTTCAAGCCGTTACTATAGTATTTATTTTGCTGCCATTACAAGCTGCATGAGGAAGAAGGAGAAGAAAAAAAAATTGTGGGCTTTTTGGGTTTTATTGTTGTGTTTTAAAATTTTAAATTATGTGGGCTTGGTCCATAAAAAAGAAAGAAGAGAAGAAAAGAAGAAAAAAGAAGAAAATAAGGAAAGAAGAGGCCCATTCAACTGGGCCAAACCCGGCCCAAGACTAACTGGGTGTTGACCCGACCTGGTCATCGGTCAACAATCAGCTTTTAACAAAAATAAGAATTTTCTTAAAAGGTATTTTTGGTTTCTTTGTAGTTAATTTTCTTCCTAATTTTGTTTAAATTTGGTTTTAATTTTTAATTTTAATATTGGTATGTGTATATACATATTGAAATAAATTAATTTACATAACACGTCATCAAAGTGATCTCTGTTATAGATAATTTATTTATTTCATGATGTAAATAGTTGTATGGGTGTAATCTACGTGAATATTAATTGGCCCAAAGGAAGGTTAATATTTAACGTTATTGCATTCCATTTTTTGAGGTAATGAATACGTGACAGTTATTCAGTATAACATGTGAACTTTAAATCAACCCAAAAGAATGTTTATTGTTTGATGTGTTTCTATTGTCTATATTTAATTACTGTTATAGGGTACCACTTGCAAGTTAATATTATGTCCGAAGATAGAGTTTTAATGGAGTACACGGTATCTTGAGATGGGAATATACCTTTATTTGAATTTCATTATTAAATTTTATAATTTACAGTTTTATGTAAGTATTAATTAATTTTTTTTTTTATGTTCTCTACTCAGCTTCCTTTTCTACTGAAAGTATCACTACGAATGTTAATTCCATCCCAATGTTGAATGGCACAAACTTCATGCAATAGAAGAACAATGTTCAACTTGTACTTGGAGTTATGGATTTGGATTAGGCTTTATAGGTTGATCAACCTGATCCAATTACTCTGACAGTACTCTTGAGAAAAAGAAGGAGTTTGAAAGATTGGATCGGTCAAACTGTATGAGTATGTTGGTTATGATACAAGCCATTCAAAGGTTTTTGTGGGGCACTATGTCTGATGAAATCACAACAGCTAGAAATTTCTTTCATTCTCTAGAAAAACATTTTGTCAAAAATGATAAGGTTGAGGCATGTACACTTCTGTCGACTTTCGTTTCCATGAGATATAAGGAAAATAGAAACATCAGAGAGCGCATAATGGAGATGTCACATTGCATGCAAAGCTCAAGGAACTTAGAGTTGAATTATTAGAAGTACTTGTGTACTTTGTTTTAATTTCTCTTCCACCATAATTTAATCATTTTAAGATGACATACAACTGTTAAAAAGAATCGTGGAATCTGAATGAGCTCATTTCACATTGTGTTCAAGAGGAGGAAACACTCAAGTTTGAGAGGACAGAGAGTTCTCATTTCATAGTGATCTCAAAGGACAAGAAGAAAAAGAAAAAGAAAACAGGTAAATCTGTTATGATTCCAGTACAACAGAAGAAGTAATAGATGGCTCAGACCGAAAATGTTTGTTTCTTCTATAATACTCTAGGACACTAGAAGAAGCAATGCGCTAACTATCATGCGTGGCCATCAATAAAAGGTATGTTTCTTAATTTTGTTTTTTCTAAGGTTAATTTAACTTCTGTACCTACACACACCTGGTGGATAGATTCTGGTGCAATAACTCACATCAGTGTGTCTATACAGGGTTGCCTCCATTGTCGCAAGCTAAGTAATGGTGCCAAATTTATTATATGGGCACTGGCAAACCAATCAAGGTGGAAGCAATTGTAAAATTTAGATTGTGGTTAAGGACCAAATTTTATTTGGATTTAGAAGAGACTTTTATTGTACCGTCATTTAAACAAAATGTGATTTATATTTCTATATTGGACAAATTTTGTTATTCGTGTTTATTTAAAAATAGAAAATTGTCTTTTTTTTAATTCAAATCTGGTTGGTTCTGGTTCTTTATCAACGCATGATAATCTTTATTTGCTTGATACAATTGCTTTTTATAATGAATCCTTGCATGTTGGTACAAGAGGTGTAAAGAGAAAATTAACCAAGGAGAATTCTGCTTCATTATAGCACAAGAGATTAGGTCACATCTTCTAAAGGAGAATTGAGAGACTTGTGTCACATGAAATTCTAAATCCCCTTAATTTTACAGATTTTGACATATGTGTCCATTGTATCAATGAAAAATAGACAAATATTAAGAGATCAGATGCCAATAAGGCTATGGACGTATTAGAACTCATTCATATAAATATTTGTGGAATGTTCCTTATGGGTTCTTGGAGTGGTCAATAATATTTCATAACATTCATAGATGATGATTCAAGATATGGCTACCTACATCACATTCATGAAAAGTCCTAGTCCCTAGATATGTTTAAGAATTTTAAAGCAGAAGTTGAGAACCAACTCAACAAAAAGATTAAGGCTATTAAATCTGACCGTGGTGATGAATACTATGGTAGATATGACGAATCAGGTGAACAACGCCCAGGGCCGTTTGCTCGATTCTTAGAGGAATGCAGTATCATCCCACAGTACACCATATCAGGTTCTCCTGGCATGAATGGTGCTGCTGAAAGGTGAAATAGAACACTTAAGGTCATAGTGAGGAGTATGATTAGTTAGTCTATCTTACTTAAATCACTATGGGGAGAAGCATTAAAGACCACAACATATTTACTCAACAGAGTTCCAACTAAAGTAACTACAAAGACCCCTTATGAGCTTTGGACAAGTAAGAAGCATAGTTTGATACATTTACACATTTAGGGATATCTAACTAAAGTTAGGCCTTCTAGACCACAAGAAAAAAAACTAGACTCTAGAACTGTTCGTTGCTATTTTTTTTTTTATTCTGAATAGTACAGGGGTTATAAGTTTTATGATCCCATTGCTAAGATAATTTTTGAGACGAAAAGTGCCTAGTTCTTTAAGGATGTTGAGTTTACAGGGGGAGAAAGACCTTGTCTTTGAAGAGGAATGGGTCAATATTCCTATTCGTTCAGTTGCTTTTAACAATGATCAGGATTAGATTCTTAACCCTAGCATTGTTCAAAAAGCAACTGCAGATTAAGACAATGTTATAGTATCTCCCATTCCTATTTTGGAAACTGTTCTTGAAGCACAAACTTCACACCCTCAAGAACTTATACTAATAAGGAGATCCACTAGAGAAAGGAGAAGTGCAATTCCATATTATTATATTGTATATCTCCAAAAACATGAGTTTGACATTGGTATGATGGAAGATGATCTTATCAACTTCAATCAAGGCATGGAAAGTTCCAACTCTCAAAAGTGGATTGATGCCATGAATGAAGAGATAAAGTCCATGAAGGATAATGACATTTGGGATAATGTCCCATAACCTAAAAATGCAAAATTCATTAGTTGTAAACAGATATTTAAAACAAAAAGGGATTTGAAAGGTAATATGAAGAGGTACAAGGCTTATCTTGTTTCTAAGAAATTTACACAAAAAGAAGGCATTGATTATAAAGAGACTTTCTCTCCAGTTTTATCGAAAGACTCTTTCAGGACTATAATGGCTTTAACAGCACATTTTGATCTTGAGTTACATCAGATGGATATTAAGATAGTGTTTATCAATGGTGACATTGATGAGAATATTTATATGGTGTAACTAGAAAACTTTATATCTAGAGATGCACAACAAATAGTTGAAAAACTAAAAAAATTCATCTATGGACTTAACCAGGCTTTTCATCAATGGTATCACAAATTTCATCAAGTCATCATCTCGTTTAGTTTTGAGATGAATTTAGTGGAAGATTATGTCACAAGTTCAGTGGGAGTAAATATATTCTTTTAGTTTTATATGTTGATGACATACTGCTTGTCAGTAGTGATATAGGCATATTGCACAAAATAAAGATTTCTGATAAAAATTTTGAGATGAAAGATCTTGAGGATGTTTATTTTGTATTAGGGATCCAGATACACCAAGATCGCTCTCAGGGTATTCAGAGCTATATAAAAAAGGTTCTGAGAAGGTTTAACATGTAGGATTGTAAACTAGGTGATTTTCTATATTTAAAGGAGGAAAGTTTACTCTAAGTTAATACCCCAAGAATGATTTAGAGATTATAGAGATGTAAAAGATTCCTTATGCTTTAGCTGTAGGGAGTCTGATGTATGCACAGGTTTGTACGCATCGAGATATTGCGTACATTATTGGGATGTTAGGTAGATATTTAAACAATCCAGGTATAGATCATTGAAAAGCAGCCAAATGTGTCATGCGGTATGTACAGAGAACAAAAGGTTATATGCTCACATACAGGAGGTCAGATTAATTAGAGATCACTGATTATTCTGATTCTGATTTTGCCAGATATCAAGATAGCAAAAAATCTACATCAGGCTATATTTACTTGCTTGTTGGGGGAGCTATTTACTAGAAGAGTGCTAAACAAACACTTATAGCCTCTTCTACTATGGCAATAGAGTTTGTAGCTTGTTATAAGGCATCCAATCATGGAATATGGATATGAACTTTTGTCACTGGGCTGCGTATTATTGATGGCATAGAAAGAGCATTAAAGATATTTTGTGACAATAACTATGCAGTTATATATTCTAACAACAACAGGAGCTCGATAAAGTCAAAGTATATAGATAACAAGTTCCTCATTGTTAAAAAAAGAGTTTAGAGTAAACAGATATCGATAGAGCACATTGAAAAAAACTCCATAATTGCGGATTTGCTAACTAAGGGATTACCGCCAAAAGTCTTTCATGAGCTCACTACTCATATGGGTGTTGTATCCCTAGATGATGTGTAGTTTTAGTGGGAGTCTTATACCATACTTGCATTTATTTTATAAGACATATCATAAACTCTATATTTTGGCTTTGTTTATATATATATATGGTTTCATTCCAGTTTTTATGTTTTAGTTTTGTTTATAAATATTATCTTTGAATTTTCTTATAGTCGATCTCATTAAGGTTAAGGCTTGACTAGTTAGAAATAGGAATGCTTAGATCATATAGCATGTAATTTTCATGCTGTACATCAATGCTTAATCCATGTTGTTTGGTTATACTGATATATGTGACCATTGATAGGTTTAGCTACGTTAGCTGTAACAAAGGCCGCTTTGATCCTATATCATTATGATCAATGGACTGGATTATTTGGTGATGCATTAAGGTATTGATAGCACAGTTCTGAGTACTCCTGTAGTTATTTAACACATAGTTAAGGTATCACATAAAGCCCAAGTTGGAGATTGTTGGATTTTTTCTGACATGTGAGCTTAATGTCACCTTGATATGTGTATCAGGCTATCAATTTAATGAGCTTGTTTAAAAATGATCAAATATGATTAAATAGTATTGGGCCTTAACGTATCGGCTTTAAGTATAGACTTTTAATGTACAGATACCATTTTTGTAATATTCTCATTTTATGATAGGTGAAATAGAAAATTCAAAAGTTTGTTGATATAAAATGCAGTTATGATCCCCAAATCAAAAGGTTTTCATTTTATTTTTCTAAAATCACATCACAAAAAAAAAACTATTTTTTAGTTACCATGTTGATTCGGAACATTCTACTGCTGGACACGAATAATTCTTCTATAATGGATCCAGGTACACTTCCACTGACTTTTCTCATTAATTCAGTATGAGATTGTCTGTTTAGCTTTTTATAGATCTATGAATTTGAAAAGTGTTTTTATTCCAACAATATATATATATACAGGTTAAGTGGTTGCCAAGAGAAAAGAAAAAAATGTGGTTGTCATTCTCTCTCATTGGTGACATCATCATTCACATCATCTATTTTGTCTTTGTTTCGAAAAAGTAATTTAATTTTGTTTACCCTTTTCTTCAAGTTCTGCACAAGGAAAAGTTGTTTCTTTTTGTTCTAGATTTAATTGTCAGTGGATTACTTTGTATTTATTTCTGTTAATAGTAGATTTGATTCATAGCTTGACCCATAGTTTTATTCTTCACATTGAATGATTTTTTACGTAAAATTCTGTGTCTATTTAATTTTGTAGTTATTATCTTTTAATTATTTTTGCTCGGTTGTGCATCAATTTTGTTTGAGATAATTGTTATTAGTTCCTGCTAATTAATTTGGGATTGACTTAATTTACGCAATTAATTATATCCCTATTCGGGACCCAACAAATGGTATCAGAGTTTGGTTGATTGGTTTGTTGATTGATTTGTGGTCTGAGATTAATTGTGTGAATTAGGATAAAGGAATTTGCTAGTATTATTATAAAATTGATATTCTTCAAATTATTCAATTTGGAAGTCAAAGATGGAGGATCTTCTTTATTGTAAGGATTTATATTATCCGATTAAGTTAGGAATTGCTAAGCCAATGGAAAAATCATATAATGATTAGGAGAAGATACATAGAAAGACTGTAGGAACTATCTGACAGTGGGTGGATAATAATGTCTACGATTATATAAATAAAGAAGTGAATAGACAGGTTTTGTAGAACAAATTGGAAAATATGTATGAGAGAAAAAATTCTCAAAGTAAGACTTTTATTATTAGAAAGCTTGTCAATCTGAAGTTGAGAGATGGACAATCACTTGCAGAACACTTGAGTAAATTTCAAGAGTTGGTAAATGAGTGGAACACAATGAAAATAGCTCGAGATGATGAATTGCATGAGTTATTTCTCGTGAGTTTTTTGTTAGACAGTTGGGAAACCTTAATAGTGTCTGTTAGTAATTCTACTGCAGACAGTAGTTTATCTTTACATGTGGTAATAAATAGTCTGCACAATGAAGAAACTACGAGAAAAGATATGGGTATTAGGACTTCACATGCCCTTGTTACGATAATAGAGAGCATGGGTAGAAGTAAAAGTAGAGGTCTTAAGGGGCCCTATAAATCCAGAGGTAAATCACAGGCGAAAGGAAAGTTTAGTTCTTATCATTGCAGCAAAGAGAGGCATATGAAAAGAAATTGCAGGATTTCAAAAAAAAAACATAATAATGAGAAAAATCAGAAAAAGACAGATGATCAGAACACTACTCCAACTGTAGCTGATGACAATGAAGAATTGGTTGTACTTTTATTTGTTGAGGATCATAATCACGTGACTAATTCTGATACTGAGTGGGTTGTTGATTCTGCAACATCCTATCATACTACACCCAGAAGAGATGTTTTTTCTATGTACAAAGCAAGGGATTTTGATAAAGTGAGGATGGGTAATACTAGCTATGCAAACATTATGGGTATTGGTGATATTTGTGTGCAGACAAATGTTGGTTGGATGTTGACACTGAAGAACATGTGGCATGTACCAGATTTACGTCTTAATTTAATTTCTACTAATGCTCTTGACTTAGATGGTTATTACAATTTATTTAGTGGTAGAAAATAGAAATTCACTAGAGCTTAATTGTTGTTGCTAGGGGTAAATTTTGTCATACACTTTACAAGACTTAGGTGAATACTATTAGAGATGCACTGAATGTAGCTGAAGATGATGTTTCACTAGACTTGTGGCATAAGAGGTTGACTTAAATGAATGAGAAGGGGTTGTAAATTTTGGTAAAGAAGTCCATTATTCCCTTTGCAAAAGGTATGAATCTAAACCCTTGTGATTGTTGTGTGTATGGTAAACAACATAGAATTTCTTTTACTAGCTCATCTAAAAAAAAGAATGTTCTTGAATTAGTTTACTCTAATGTGTGTGGTCTTATTAATGTGGAACCCATACGAGATAGTAGATATTTTCTTACTTTTATTGATGATGCTTCAAGAAAGGTTTGGGTATTTGTGTTGAAAACAAAAGGCCAGGTGCTTTAGTATTTTAAGCAATTTCATGTCATTGTGGAAAGAGAGAAAGGAAATGCTTTAAGGTGTCTTTCTAGTGACAATGGTGGTGTTTCAAAGGAGTTTGAGAATTACTGCCTACAACATGGAATTAGACATGAGGAGACAGTGCTTGGTACTCCTTAGCATATTGGTGTACCTGAAAGAACAAATAGAACTCTCCTTGAAAAGGTCAAATGCATATTAAAAATGGCTAATTTACCAAAACTATTTTAAAGTGAAGCACTCTACACTCCCTGCTACTTGATGAATCGATCTCCCTCAGTTCCTTTAGATTTTGATATTCCTCAGAGAGTATGATCAGAGAAGGACATCAAGTATTCTCATTTGAAGGTATTTGGCTATAAAACATTTATGCCTATACCTAAGGAGCAAAGACAGAAGCTTGATGACAGGATAGTTTCATATATTTTTATGGGTTATGGAGATAGAGAGTTTATGTACAGATCATGAGATCTAGTGAAGAAGAAAGTCGTTAGGTCTAGAGATGTGATTTTTGATGAATATAAGACTATAACACCTTGCCCATCACTGTGCTTAAATGATTTAGAAAACCATATTTATTTGGGCTTTTGGCCACATTAAACTTAATTAATTTATTCTGTTTAATATTTATTGTCATTCATAAATCTAGTTAATTTTTATTTAATTTTAAATTTTATTATTTAATTTTGTATTTAACTTATTCAAATTAATTATAGACAATTGAGAGGAATCAGAAAAAATTGTAAAATGGGAAGAAATCTTGCAGGGAAGCAGATTCCCCCCACAGGTGTTGGGAACTGTGCGCATGCGCTTGCGTGCATAGCTATTGGGGGACATATGCCAAGTGCACATGGGGACGTGAGCAAAGTGCGCACGTCCCCTCCACGTGAACGGTGTGGGGTCAGGACCTGTGCGCATCTTATCAAGGGCTGGCGGTCTGCCCGCGCATCACCTCGCGAGTGGATATGCCTTGTAGGCATGGGGCCTACGCGTAGTATGCTTGTATGCAGCGCCCAGTGCGTCAAGGCCCTGAGCGCGGGCATTCTAGCCCCTGCGCGTACAACAAGAGGCATATAAGCTTGTAGGTTAGCTTGTAGCACTGGCGGGGGCACTGTCACCTCGAGTAGTGCGCTTCTATCACCTCGGGCGGCACGCCGCTGCTGCCAATGCGCTGTTGTTGCCTCAGATGGCACACCACTGCCGCTAGTGCATTGTTGTTACCTCAAGCAGCGCGCCATCAGTGCTAGTACAGGAGGCCCTCGTCCCTCGTTTTTCATGTTGAACATCTTTTTCTCCTCTCTCTTCACCGAATTTTTCCATTTGGCGCGAATCTAATGGTTCTAAAATTCTATAAATTTCCTTTCCCCTTCCATTTCTCCCCACACTTCCATTCTTCCATCTTTCAAGATTTAGAGAGAGAAATAGTAGTCTAGTGAGAGAAGAATAGAAAGAAAAGAGAACAATGAATGAGAAAATATTAAAGTTTTTGTAAGGAATCTAATATTTTTTTTGATGTCTTAAGGAGTATTATTTTTTAGATAGACTAATTTAATATGATTCTATTTTTGCCTATTTTGTATGCCTCTGTGTCTAGATGAGTCGAATGGTTCTTGTTTTCAAGCATGCTATGTGAATTGAAGACATTTGATGAATTGCATGTAATAAATATAAAAATGTAACTGGAATAATTGCCTAGTAAAAAAAATTAAAAAGTACAAACAAAAAGAAAAAGAGGAAAGTGGAATGAAGCCTGTATGCTCCAAAATGTATCTGTATTGACATGCATATTACATCAAGTGTCTCCTTAGGTTTTTTATCTCTAAGGGGTATCTGTTCCCCTTGACCTTCAAGGTATCTATTTTTTCCTCCCCTATCTGGTTTGGAAAAACATAAGAAGACCTCTCTTAGTGAATGTCTTCGTACTCTCTAACGAGAGTAGTATCACACTATCTGTAGGGGTCATTCGTGACTAAGTAATTTCATGACTATAGATATTTGTTAGGGCCATTATGGCTGGTACGACAGTGGTCGTAGATTGTACCATGGTTTATTCAGCTAGAAATGGGCTTGAGCAAATTGCCATATTTCTATCTGATCTTGTCATTCTACTTGGGTAGTTGAAAATCTGTATCTATCCTTAGAGATGGAAGTTGTAATGACTTTACAAAGCATGACATGAAAATTTGAGCACTTCATGATTTATTTGATTTTCTCTATTATCTGGCATAATGTATGTTTGGTTGTTTATATTAACGTACTATTTTCTTAACAAATAAATTGTTTTCATAATGTGAGATAGGCAAATAAGAAGGTTAAATGATAAGCTCTAAAGTCAAAATAGATCCACAAGTCTGAGTGCATGACTGTTCCCACACTCTGATGAGTCCAATAGGATAGTGAAAGGAGTGGCTCTTATGTTTTGATTTGTATTTTGCAGCCACTTCTGGCTTTAGTATACGTATGTATTGGAACTCATATGTATTTTTAAGGGACTTTAATAATTTTGTTCCACTGTATAAATTTTATCATGCACTTATTATTCTGTATCTATATCTGACACCCATTTGGCATAAATAGCACTTGGGGTGTCATAGATAGTATTAGAGTAGAATTTCACAAATCAAATCCCTTGGACTAAGGCCTTAGGAAGATGTAACCCTTTAGAATACCTAGGAAAGAAATAAGTCTTCTTTTCAAGATTAGACCATCAACTCGTGTCTTCCTTTCTTTTGTAGGAATGACACAAGGAAGACCATTTGTAGAACGTACAGAGTGACCTGAAGCCCCGGATCATTCGAACAAGGTTGAATTTATATAACTTTTCCGAGCCATCCAAGGATTAACTATAGCTGTAAGACAAAATTAGGCCGACCCTAATCCATCCCTTGCCCTTGAATACCAAAACACAGATCGGTTCATCTCCCATAATATAGTGGAATTTAGGAAACTTAACCACCCACACTTTGAAAGTGGCCCTGATCCTTTAGTAGTCGAAGCCTAGATCCTACAGATAGAGAAGCTCTTCTCTATCCTAGACCTAATCGAAGAATGAAAAGTTCCCTTTGAAGCTTTCGTGTTAAATGGTGAAACAGAACACTGGTGGCAACTTAATAAGGAATTTCTGCCTACCCCTAACACCTAGGAATTTTTTATGGATGCTTTCTTTGATAACTTCTTCCCTGCCTATGTTCGGGAAAAGAAAGAGGGGAAATTTCAAGAACTTCACCAAGGAAGTTTTTCTGTTGCCTAGTATGCAGCCAGTTTTGTTAAACTATCTAGGTTTACCCCTTTGGTAGTCACCCCTGAAAGCCAAAAATTTAGGAAGTTTTTCAAGGGCCTTTGTGTCAACATTTATGACCGGGTCGCGATGCTGAGACCCATCTCGTAAATGGAGGTGTTCGAACATGCCCAGTTGGCCGAAGACCTTATCTTGGCCAAGCACCAATGCATTACCCGAGTCCGTACCTAATAATAGCCCTAACATCTTTAAAGGAGATTGCCTTACCCAATAAGTAACCCTTAAGACAAATGAACTAGAGTTGCCCTTCCTCCTGCCTTACCCCCACCTACAACTCCACCTGCCTGATCTAACCAACCCTGTCAGCATTATGGTCGTTTGCATGGTGACTTGCCCTGTCAGCATATCAATAACATCTGCTATCGATGCGGAAGCACCTAGCACCTTATAAAGGACGACCCCCAGCAACTAAAGGATGTAGCCCAACCCATAGCACAAGGTCAAGTGTACTACTTAGATGAATTCAGTGCCCTTCCTGCTCCTGTCCTTATCCAGGGAATGCTTTCTATTCATGACACTTCTACCAAGGCTTTGATCGATATAGATGCAACTCACTCTTTTATTTCACATGCCTTTGCTTGTAATATAAAGTTTAGACTAGAACCTTTAAGAAAAACATTAGTGGTGGAAACTCACTCTAAGAGACTACTAGAGGCTCACTGTATGTATAAGGATAAAAACTCCAGGAATAGAGGTATGTGTAAACCTTACATTATTAGATTTTTTAGGATTTGATGTGATATTGGGAATGGACTAATTGGAAGTATAGAACTATAATAGACTGTGAAATAAAATTGTAACTTTATGATCCCTAAAAAAGGAATAAAAATTATTGTTATCATTTTCCTAACAATTGAATGAACATGAATATGAGTGATGATCCTTCTGTGTGTCCATATTAATTATTTGCAATTTTTCGGATGTCTTTCCCATCGAACTTCCTAGTCTACCTCCCCTACGTGAGGTAGAGTTCTTAATTGAATTGTTGCCTAAAACCTAGCCGATATTGAAGGCCGTTTATTGCATGAGTCGCACTGAGCTAACAGAGCTGGAATTTTAACTTTCTGACCTTATCACCAAAAAATTTATTCACCCTATCCATTCTCCTTGGGGTGCTCTGGTGTGTTCGTAAAGAAAAATGATAGTTCCCTCCGACTATGTGTGGACTACAGAGAACTCAACCGAGTGACCGTTAAAAGCAAGTACCCTTTACCCTAGATCGATGATCTCTTCGAACAACTATAAGGAGCCATGGTCTTTTCTAAGATCAATCTTAGGACCAGATGTCACTAGTTGAGAGTTAGAGAAGAACATATTCTGAAAATCTCCTTCCAGTGCAGGTATGGTTTTTAGGAGTTCAGGGTGATGCCGTTTGGACTGACCAATGGCCCAATAGCCTTCATGGATCTAATGAACCGAGTTTTTCGATACACACTAGATCAATACGTCATCATTTTTATTAATGACATTCTAGTGTATTCTTAAAGCCTTGAGGAACACACTGTGCATTTGGCTGAAGTGTTGTAGGCTCTCAGTCAAAATAAACTGTATGCAAAACTAAGTAAGTGCTCTTTTTGGTTAGATCGAGTTTCTTTTCTCGATCATGTAATCTCAAGTGAAGGAGTTTCTGTAGACCCCTCTAGGTGAAAATGGTGGTCAGCTGGAATTCGCCCACCAACATGGTCGAGGTATGTAGTTTCCTTGGCTTAGTAGGCTACTACCGATGGTTCATTAATGGATTTCCCAATATTGTTTCCCCTATGACCCGACTCACTCGAAAGGGCATACCCTTTGTCTAGAATTATTAGTGCAGTGAAAGTTTCATGGAACTAAAGTGTCGTCTCACCTATGCTATTGTTTTAATCCTCCTTGATAATGTTGAGAGATTCCAAGTTTACTACAACGCATCTCATATTGATTTGTGGTGTGTTCTGATGCAGCATGGCAGAGAAGTTGCCTTTGGGTCCCGACAACTCAAAACTTATGAGCGAAACTACCCTACCAATGACTTGGAGTTGACAACCGTTATCTTTGCCCTGAAGATATAGCGGCACTATTTGTCTGGTTGGACTTTCGAAATCTACACTGACCATAAGAGTCTCAAGTACATATTCTCTCAACAGGAGTTAAATATGAGGCAGAGGTGCTGGATGGATCTTCTGAAGGATTACGATTGCAAGATCATCTATCACCTCGAGGGAGGGAATGTAGTCACTAATACACTAAGTCGAAATGAATCTGTCGTGCTGGCTCGAAACATGGCCTCCAACTGGAAGTTGATGGACATTGTACAATCATTCTGTCTTAGCTACTACAACAAGGGCACCTATCTTGCCTAGATCCGAGCCATATCGGATCTCTTTATGAGGATCTAGGAAGCCTAGTTCATGGACCCAAAACTCATCAAGAATCTAAGTAAGGTCACTTTTGATGAATCCCTTTATTTAAGGATATCAGATGATGGACTGTTCAGATTCCAAAACCAAATTTGGGTCCCCATTACTGTACGTGAGGATGTGCTCAAAACCGCCCATGCTTTCAAATTATCCATTCATCTCGGGAGTACCAAAATGTACAAGGACTTGAAGCAATAATATTGGTGGCCAAGAATGAAGAAGGATATAGTTGACTACGTCTCCCAATGCCTCACTTGTTAATGGATAAAGGCAGAACATCAGAGACCTGGTGGCTTGTTACAAGGTCTTCTGATTCTCGAATGGAAATGGGAGCATGTGACTATAGACTTTGTCAGCAGATTGCCCAAGACCTGTTCTTGTTGAAATATCATTTGGGTCATCATGGATAGGCTGACCAAGATTGCCCATTTCCTGCCTATTCGAACCACTAACTCCACCAGTAAATTAGCCCACTTATATGTTGATAAAATTGTTTGACTTCATGGAGCTCCCTCATTCATTGTGTTCGACTACAATCCCCAGTTCACTTCTCACTTTTGGGATAGCTTCCAAGAAGCTCTAGGGTTTTTGTTGTACATCAGTACCACTTATCATCCCAGATGAATGGTCAGTCAAAACATACGATCTAGACATTGAAAGACATGTTGTGTGCTTACATTCTTGACTTTACTGATAACTGGTATGAGTATCTTCCTCTTTGTGAATCTGTTCATAATAACAGTTATAATTCCAACATCATTATCACCCTGTATGAAGCATTGTATGGAAGGCCCTGCCATTCCGCTACTTGTTGGAGTGAAGTCAGGAACTAGTGCCACTTAGGACCAGACTTTATTAAGGAGACCATTGAGAAGGTCACAATCATCCGCAAGAACTTGGCAACTGCCCAGAGTTGTCAAAAGAGTTACGCAGACAATCGTAGGCGACCCTTGGAGTTTGTCGTGGGAGATCAAGTTTTCCTGAAATTTTATCCCTACAAAGGCAAGATGCGATTTGAGAAGAGAGGGAAGTTGAGCCCTCGTTATATGGGACATTTTTCTATCATCGAGTGTATTGGACCCATGGCATACCACCTTGCTCTATCTCGAGAGTTTGCGGGTTTGCACGATGTCTTTCATGTCTCGATGCTCAAGAGGTACCAACCTGATCCTTCTCATATTATTTCTTGTGATGAGGTGCAGGTACAGGTTGACATGGCATCTTGCATAGGAAATGAATTTTGTATACAATGTTATTCAAATGGTAGCTTGACATGAAACTGGTTTAATGACAAAATATTTGAAGCTCAACGAATGATGATGATGATGATGAGGCTTAACGAATAAACTTAAAACTTAAGAATAAAAAAATTAATTATGAGAATGTAGATTTAGATTCGATAAATGCAACATTTTTTTATAAATTTTTCAATGATAGGATGAAATGAATTAAAACTTTTTCTTTAAGTAAAAAGAACACATTCTTACTTCAGATTGTCAAGTATGAGACTGAATGAAATAGAAATCAGATTTTTTGTCATAAGTCTAACTTAAATACTTAGCAGTTTCTTTAGATAAATATAATACTATGAGTAAAAATTAACCAAAGACCTAAAATTATCTTGAACTTAGAATATTGTTTGATACAATATGCTCTTAAAATTGCATTTATACAAAAGGGATTGAACAAAAAAATAAAAGATTGACTATGAATGTGCAAAAAGAATCATTCACTAAAAAAAGGATTAATTCTCTTCACTTTGAATTGTAGCTAATGAATGAATTCAATTTGTCAATAATCAACCAAGTAGAATCATAATTATTTGGTGTCTCTTTTTTTATATTTGCCATCACAACTGTAATGATTAGTTATTATCATTATTATCATTATTTAGTTACTTATTTTTTTCTTTTCATATATATAATTACTTACTTATTACTATTACTATTATTACTCACTTATTATAATTATACTATTATTTATTTATTATGTTCATACTAATTTATCACTGTATTACATATATATATATTTCACTATTATTACTGTTGTATTATTATTACTGCCTCTTTTTTCTTTTGTTTTTTCTATCTCATTCCTCTCTTCCCTTTATTATTGTTATTACTATAGTTATTATTAGTGTTATAAAGTAATATTATTGTCCATTTTACAATTATTATTTAAATATTACTATAAATTCCCTTAGCTATTACCCTTATTATCACCACTAACATGTTTAGTATAATTATTTTTTATTTTCTTTTTCATTCTCTTTTTTTGTTTTCTTTTTTCTCTCTTTTTTTTACTTTTAATGTATCTAAGGCCATCTCCTCAAGGTTCAGTATGTAAATATTAACTATTAAGTTTTTCATATAAATGAATGTCATAATCAATTACTCGTTAACAGTTAGATCCTTAAAATATATATGTAAATTATATTTAAATAATTAGTCTGCACTATGGAGCATGTGAACTGCATCTTTTTGCTCTATATTATCTCATCATAGAATCTCTGATTAAATAACCAACGAAACAATTAGCATATGATTTCACTTTCAATAGGATTAGTGATAACTCTCTTAATTTAAATTTCTTTAAAAGATTAAAAAATTTAAAATAAAAATAAGTATTTCTATTCTTTTTATGGTGCGTCATTAATTTAATATGGAAGAACAAAACACATTAATATTCATTTTCATTTTATTCAAGAATTAGTAGTGAAAGATATCATTTGATGAAGTTTTGCAACAAAAATGGACGAATGGCAAATATATTCACAAAAGCTCTTCTATGCTAGAAAATTATTTTATACAAGAAGCAACTTGGCCTATTCAATTTTAAATCAAGGGACAATGTTCAAGGTTATTGTTATGGTCCTGTTAGAACCTTAAGTAATTAGATGATAATTTCTCTTTTAGGCGAGAATAACCTTGATTTTGGAAATAAGAACACAAGTCTTTTTCATTGAGTTGTAAGAGTTTAAATAGCAGATTACAATGACGGTGTACATACTTTAGGATAACTATTATATAAATTAAAATAACTACTACATAGGTGGAAGACATGAAGGTTGGTGGTTGACAAATGGTAGTTTAATCACTGGTGTTATTTATAATTGATGTAGTTTCTTCACTTGTCTGAATATCTAATATTCTCTTAGGTTGCCTCTTAGATCTTTGGAGCGTAACATTATCCTGCCCTCCTTGGAGAACCTTGTCCTCAAGGTTCAGAGTAGGAAAATGATGAAGTAATTATGTGGTACTCTCCTAGGTAGCCTCTTCTTCGGGTAGATGCTTCCATTTAACCAAGCTTTCTTCCATGAAACATGAGCCTTTCCTGATCCAACAAGTGTCCAGGATAAACTCAGGTTGTATGATGATATCCCCAGTATCATTAGTTAAGGGTAGTTCTTCAGTCAGAGAGTTAGACATGCTCAATTTCTTACGCAAGAGGGAGACATAGAAGACCGAATTAATACGTGAATGCGTAGGTAGATTGAGCTTGTAAGACACTGGTCCAATTCTTTCAACAACTTGGTAAGGACCATAGAAATGACATACGAGTTTTTGAAAAGCCCTTTTAAAAGTAGGTTACTGACGATAAGGTTGTAGTTTAAGGAATACCTAATCACCTTCCTGAAATTCAATGTCACGGTGCTCAACATTCACAGCCTATTGCATGCAGTTGGAAACAGTTTGGAGATTAAGCTTGAGCTGGTGAAGTAGTTCAGCTCGACAAATAAGTCGCTGGTCAACCTCATTACCAGGAGATGTATCTAAATGAAAATGTGGCATAGTTGGTGGAAGTCGTCTATATAAGGCGTAAAAAGGCGTCATCCTAATAGAAGAGTGATAAGTGGTGTTGTATAAAAATTCAGCCTAAGGAAGTAAAGAGCTCCATCGATGAGGATATTGGTGACTGAAGTAGTGAAGATACTGCTCAACGCATCGGTTGACAACTTCTAATTGACCATCTGTGTAGAGATGATATAGAGAACTAGTTTTGAGCTGAGTGCCATATAATTTAAAGAATTCCCGCCAGAAGTGACTGATAAAAATGGGATCTCGGTCACTAACAATTGATTGGGGTATGCCATGGAGCTTAACAACATTATACATAAATTGTTGTGCCATTATCTTGGTATATGGATGAGCTAAATCCATTAAGTGAGCTAACTTACTAAGATGGTCAACCACCACAAAAATAACACTATTACCATTGGAAATAGGTAAGCCTTTGATGAAATATGTTAAAATGTCTTCTCAGACTTGACATGGGATAGACAAGGGTTGCAGTAGCCTAGCAAGTGAAAGAGTATCAACTTTAACCCATTAATAGATATCAATAGAGGAGACATATTCAATTACTGCTTTATACATCGAAGGCCAATAAAATTGTTGAGCAACTCACTTGAATGTTCTCTGAATCCCTGAATGACCACTGATAGGTGAATTATGGAACTCTTGTAATAATTGATGAGTTATGTTAGACTTGGGTCAAATAACTCCACAATTCTTGAAATATACAAGGCCATCTTTCCAAGTGTAAGGATTGTCAGGTAAATCTGATGCTAACTTGATAATATTCTTTATATAAATATTTTGAGGATAAGATGCCTAAAGATTATCCCATAGCTGAAGGTTGTGAGTTGAAATAGTATTCAATATAGGACTACCTAATATCAGTAAAAGTGCATCATCGATGGAGTTTTCCTTCGCAGGTTTATAGATGATTTCATAGTCATATCTAAATAATTTAGAGACCTATTTCTATTGTTCTGGAGTGGTGATACATTGATCCAAAAGATAGTTGAGGCTTCTTTCATTAATTTTGATGAAAAATTTTCAACCCATCAATTAAGGACTCCATAGTTTAACTGCAACAATAACTGCTAGCATTTCTTTTGCATAATTAGATCAAGCCTATTTGTTAACTCCCAAAGCTCGACTCAAATAAGCTATAGGTTGGTCATTCTGTATCAAAACAGCTCCAATAACATCCCTTGAAGTATTTGTTTCCCCAAAAAAATTCCTTAAAGTTGGGTAATGCAAGACTCTGAGTTCATGTTAAGGCCTGTTTGAGGTTGAGAAAAGCTTGTTTGTCTTCACTTGACCAAGTAAATTGTCCTTTCTTTAACAAATTGGTGAGTGGTCGAGCTAGAATGTCATAATTCTGAACAAATTTTCTATAGTATCCAATTAATCCCAAGAAACCTCTCAATTCTGTTATAATGGTGGGCTTAGGCAAATCAAGCATGGCCTTGATTTTATTCTTGTCGATTTTAAGGCCATTTGGTGTAAAAATATGAGCCAAATATTCAAGCTCTTGTTGTTCGAATGCACATTTTTTGAGTTTGATAAAAAAAAATATAGTATCAAAATTTCAAAGACCTGTTTAACATGATCAACGTGCAGAGTGCAAGTTAGACTATATATCAATATATCATCAAAGAAAACTAACACAAATTTACAAATATGGGTATAGAATATGGAATTCATCATTGCTTGAAAGGTAGAAGGGGCATTGTACAAGCCGAAAGGCATCACCAAATACTCATAGTGTCGTTTGTGACTATAAAAAGTTGTTTTATAGGCAGCACGAACCCCAACTTGATGATATCTATAACACCCTGCTAACATTTGCACTTAATTTGTATTTGAAAACCCATATCCCATCACATGATGACTGGTGTGGTGCCGCACATCCTGTGCACGCACTATCCACGTAGTAGGCCTACGCGGTAGGGTGAGCGTATGGGCCTGCAGCATGAGGCAGGATGGGCCGGTACACCTGCAGTGTGTGACTAACTTGCAGAGGCACACTACTATCTCAGGTAGTGTGTTACTGGCCATTAGGCGTTGTGCGCCGCCTTTGGCATTATACAACCGTCGGTTGAGAGGTTTATCCTTTGTTTTTTACACCAATATCACGTCACATCGCGACACATCATTCTTTTCCCGCTCAACTTGCTCTCTTCTCACTAGATTTGCCATTTGGCATAAATCTGACGGTCCCCATTTTCTATAAATAGGGAGCCTTCTCTTTAATTTTTCTCATCATTTCTATTTCATTCTTCTATCCTCCAAGAGGTTAGAGAAAGAAGGAGAGGGGAAGAAGAAGAAAGGTGTAGAAAAACTTCAAAATTTCAGTAAGGAATTTAGTATTTCTTTTAAACATCTTAAGGAGCGTTTCTAGAGTCAAAATTATGAAGCTTGAAATTTATGATTTACATGATTTATGTTTAATTGTTCAAATGATGTAAATTTTACTTGATAAAGCATGTTATAAGATCATATACACATTTGGTGATTTGCATGTGATCTAAATGACATGATTTTGATGATAATTTTTTGAAATTTAAAAAGGAGATTAAGCAGGAAATGGTATGAAAAATATGTATCTATATTGACATGCATAATGTATCGAGTGTCTCGTAAGACTTTTTTTCTATAAGGGGTTTATGTTTCCCCCTCTCCCATTTGATCTGGAAAGATGTAAGAGGACGCTCCTTGTGGATGATGGCATACCCTCTGACGAGAGTGGTGACACAAATTATCTGTTAGGGGTCACATTTGGCTAAGTACTGCCGTAGCTATAGACTATTTGATAGGATCACTGTAGTTGACACGACTGTAGTCGTAGATCGTGTCATGGTTTGTCAAGCCAAAAATGTGTCGTGAGCAAATTGTCATTATATATATAATCTGTTCATTCCACATGGGTAGTCGAAAATCCGTATTTGCCCTTAGTATATGGAAGTCAAAACAACTTCGTGATGCATGACAAGCAAATCTGAGTATTTCATGATTTATTTTATTTTCTCTATTATCAGCATGATTGATTTGATTGTTGTGACTATGAAATAATGGATATGATGTTTTCTTCAATAAATAAATTATTTTCATAAATTAAAAGATGACCTTGATGTGACCCCTGATGGTAAGTGTTGATGAATTCACTTTTAAAATCTTATGATATTATTTAAATACTGTTTTTCTTACTGAACATATGGAACTCACCCCTTTCTATATCCCCCATATGAGGAAGAGAGTGAGGAACTAATCGCTGGCCTACCCCTTGAAATCTATGAGGATCCTGTTGATCCATAATTCTTAAGTGCATGACTTGTCCTGCACTCTAATGAGTCCATTCACATAGTGAAAGAAGTGGCCCTTTTTGTATTTTGATATTTTTTATTTTGTTGCCACTTCTAGCCTCAGTTATGTATGTGTAATTAGAACTCATATATTTTGGTAAGGGATTTGTAATAATTTGCTCCATTGCATACAATTATTTATCATGCACTTATAATCTATTTTTGTATCTAGCACCTTTATGCCTTAATTAGCATTTAGGATGTCACAGATGGTATCAGAGCAGTTATACTGACCAAATCCCTTACAACTGAGGCTATAGGAAGAAAAACCCTTAGGATATCTAGGAAAATAAGTCATCTTTTCCAAAACTAGACCATCAACTCGTGTCTTCCTTTTTTTTTGTAAGAATGATGTGAGGGAAACATTCTGTAAAATATATCGAAAGATCTGAGGCCTAAGATAATCCGACCAAGGCCGAGTTTACCAAACTCTTTTGAGCCATCCAATGATTGACCGCAGCCGTAGGATAGAACTAAGCGAACCATTGTCAACATCCTGCCCTAGAATACCAACAAGCCGAAAGATTTATTTATCATAATATAGTAGAGTTTAGGAAGCTTAACCTGCCATACTTCGAAGGTGGCCTTGACCGTTTAGTAGCTGAAACCTAGATCTTGCAAATAGAGAAGCTTTTCTCTGTCCTAGACCTAACCGAGGAACAGAAAGCCCCCCTAGTAGCCTTTATTCTAACTGGTGAAGCAATACACTAGTAGCGACTCAAAAAGGAAGTCCTACCTACCCCTACCACCTGAAAAGTTTTTATGGATGCGTTCTTTGATAACTTTTTCCTAGCCTATGTCTGAGAGAAGAAGGAGGAGGAATTTTAGGACCTCCGCTAAAGAAATATAACAGTTTCCCAATATGCAGTCTGATTTGTCCAATTGTCTAGGTTTGACCCTCTAATGGTGACTGTTGAAAGTGGTAAAGTTAGAAGTTTCTGAAAGGCCTTCATGCTAATATCTATGACTGGGTTATGATCCTGAGACTCAGCTCATATGCCAATGTGCTAGAACATGCCCAGTTGGATGAAGACCTTATCTTGGCTAGGCACTAATGCACTGCCCAAGTTCGTACCCAACAATAACAACACCAACCCAATAACCTAGAAGAAAACTGCCTGACCCAGTAAGTAGTCACCCTGATAAACAAACCCGAGTTACCCCTCCCCCTGCTCTACCTCCACCCACTGGACAACCTGCCTAACCTTCCCAACCATATCAGTATTATGATCACTCGCATGGTGAACAACCCTATCGGCGTATTAATCACACTTGCTATCGGTGCAGAAACACCCAATACCTTATAAAAGACTACCCTAAGAGACTGAAGGACGTGACCAGACTTAGCCCAAGGTCGTGTGTATCACCTTGATGAACCCCATACCCTCCCCACTCCTGTCCTTATCTATGGTATGGTTTCTATCCATGATACGTTTTTCAGAGCTTTGATTGATACACGTGCTACCCACTCTTTTATCTCTTTTACATTTGCTTGTAAATTAGATATTAGGCTTGAATCTTTAAGAGAAATACTAGCTATAG
The DNA here is from genome assembly GCF_054855325.1 of Carica papaya. Lineage (NCBI taxonomy): Eukaryota > Viridiplantae > Streptophyta > Magnoliopsida > Brassicales > Caricaceae > Carica > Carica papaya. The sequence continues at coordinate 11,349,184 of NC_142313.1, read as the reverse complement.
AAACTCCCTTCAGGGGATTACTAGAAGCTCATTGTGTATATAAAAATCATAAGACAAAATCTTCAAAAATAAAAATATTTATAGTCCTAATACTCTTTTATTTCTTAGGGTTCGACATTATTTTGGGAATGGATTGGCTAGAGAAATATAGGGCAATTATTAATTGTGAAAGTAAAGTTGTAATCTTATGATCTCTAAAAATAAAATAAAAATCTAATTTTGTTATTCTCTAACAAATGAATGAATAGGAATATGGATATTGATCCTACTATGTATTCGATTCCTACTGTTTGCAATTTTCTAGGAGTTTTTCTGGAGGAACTACCTGGTCTACCTCCTCTGTGGGAGATAGAGTTTTCTATCGACTTGCTTCTTGAAACTCAACCAATCCCAAAACCTGCGTATCGTATGAGTCACACTGAGCCTATAAAACTAAAAAACCAGTTTTCGGAACTCCTTGGTTAGAAATTTATCCACCCTAGTCACTCCCCTTGGGGCGCTCTGGTGTTATTTATGAAAAATAAGGACGGCTCCTTTAGACTATGCATAGACTACCAAGAATTTAATCGAGTAACAATAAAGAGCAAGTATCCTCTACCTTGTATCGATGATCTTTTTGACCAGTTACAAGGAGACACAGTCTTCTCTAAGATCGACCTCAGATCGGGGTACTACCAATTGAGAGTCAAGGAAGAAGATATTCTGAAAACCACTTTTTGGTGTCGATATGGTCTGTATGAGTTTAAAGTTATGCCGTTCGGGTTAACTAATAAACCTACTGCTTTCATGGATCTCATGAACAGGATTTTTTGGTATGCACTGAATCAGTAGACCATCGTATTCATTGATGACATCCTAGTATATTCTATAAGCCTGGAGGAACATGTAATCCACCTATCTAAAGTACTGGGGACACTTCATCAGAATCAGCTATTTGTTAAGCTCAGAAAATGCTCCTCTTAGTTGGATCAAGTCTCCTTTCTTGACCATGTAATTTTGAGTGAAGGAATTTATGTGGATCTAGCCAAAGTTGAAATAGTGATCAATTGGAACCCGCCCACCAACATAGCTGAGGTACATAGTTTCCCTGGCTTGGCAGGTTACTACTGACAATTCATCGATGAATTCTCCAAGATTGTTGCTCCGTTGACCTGTCTCACTAGGAAGGGTGTACCTTTTTTTTTCGGCATTATGAATATGGCGAAAGCTTTATGGAATTAAAGCATCATCTTACCTTTACTCCGGTGTTGATCCTCCCCGACAATAGTGGAAGATTTTAGGTCTACTGCGATGCATCTCATATTGGTTTGGGATGTATCTTGATGCAATATTGTAGACTGGTCGCTTATGGATCTAGATAGTTGATGTCCCATGAGTGAAACTCCCCTATTCAAGATCTTGACTTGGCAGCCATAATCTTTCCCTTGAAGACATGGCGTCATTACCTGCTTGGTTAGACATTTGAAATTTACACTAACCATAAAAATTTAAAGTTTATTTTCTCGCAGAAGGAGTTGAACATGAGACAGAGACATTAGATGGACCTCCTAAAGTTCTATGATAGCAAGATCATTTTCCATCTCAGTAAGGGAATGTAGTCACAGATGTGCTAAACCGAAAAGAGTCTACTGTGTTGGCCTAAACCATGGCCTCCAATTGAAAATTAATTAATGCTATGTAGGCACTTCACCTGAACCACTATGGCAATGGTGCCTATCTTACTTAGATTTGAGCTTTGCTTGATCTTTTTATGAAGATTTGGGAAGATCAGTCCACAGACCAAGAAATCACCAAAAATTTGAATAAGTTCACTTCCAACAAATTTCTAATTTCAAGCTTACCAATGATGGGTTGTGTAGATTTCAGGACCATATTTGGGTCCCTATCGCTGTTAGGACGGATGTTCTTAGGGCTACCCATGCCTCTAAATTTTTCATCCACCCGGAAAGTACCAAGATGTACCAAGATCTGAAGTGCCAATACTGGTGGCCGGGAATAGAGAAGAACATTGTCGACTACGTCTCTTGATGCCTTACTTATCAATGAGTTAAGGTAGAACACCACAGACCTGGCAGTTTGTTATAGGACCTCCCGATTTTGGAATGGAAGTGGGAGCATATAACCATGAATTTTGTCACCAGTCTACCTAGGACCTGTTATAGCCATGATGTCATGAGTCATCATTGACAGACTAATTAAGACCACTCACTTCTTACCCATCAAAACCACTTACTCAACCAACAGATTAGCCTTCTTGAATGTCGATGAAATTGTTCGACTCCATGGCATTCCCTCATCCATTGCATCAAATCGAGATCCTCGATTCACCTCCCACTTCTAAGACAACTTCTAAGAAGAGCTTGGGTCTGGATTGTACTTTATCACTGCTTATCATCCCCACACTAATGGTCAGTCTGAACACACTATCCAGACATTAGAAGACATGTTGCACGCTTGCGTCCTAACATTAGTAATAACTGGTATGAGTATCTTCTCTTGTGTGAATATGCTTATAATAACAGTTATCATTCCAGCATCGGTATGGCTTCGTATGAAGGCCTGTATGGTAAGCCCTACTGTTCTACCACTTGCTGGAGCAAAGTCGAAAATCAGCATCGTTTGGGACTAGACTTCACCTTGGAACCTATCGAGAAGGTTACTATCATCCGTAGGAACTTAGCTACCACCTAGGTCACCAAAAGAGTTATACTGATAATTATAGAAGACCTTTAAAATTTACTAGTGGTGACGAAGTCTTCCTCAAGATTTTCTCCTATAAGGGAAAAATGCGATTTGGGAAAAGAGAAAAGTTGAACACCCAATATGTGGGACCTTTTTAGATCGTGGAGTGTGTTGGACCCTGGAGTACCGTCTTGCTCTGCGCTGAGAGTTTTTGGGTCTACATGATGTTTTCCAAGTCTTCATGCTTAAAAGGTACCACCCTGACTCTTTTCATATCATTCCTCATAATGAGACGCAGGTGCAAGCTGATATGACATATGAGAAACTTCCTATGGAAATCCTTGATTAGACGAATAAGGTTTTACATAATAAAAGGATCCCCATGTTGAAAGTGCACTTGTAGCACCATACTCTGAAAGAGGCAACGTGGGAGTTGGAGAGTGAGATAAGAGATAAGTTTCTAAACTTATTCGTGACATATTTGGGGGACCAAAATTTCTAAGGTGGGAAGAATGTAACACCCTGCTATTTATTCGGGCCCTAAGGCCATTTGAACTCTTTAAATTATCTCGTAATTTTTATATTGCTTTTTGTAAAATTTAATTTGTGGTTTAATTTCATTTTGAAATTTTTATTTTATTTTTTAAAAAATAAAAGGAGAAGAAACAAAAAAAGGGAAAAATTCTGTGGGAACACAATCACAGGAAAAACCTGCCGTCATAGACATTGCATAAAGGGAAAAATTCTTTGGGAACACAATCGCAGGAAAAACCTGCCGGCATAGGCATTGCATGCTGTGTGCGCGTGTGCGCGAGTGACCAGCACTTGACGTGCATCCTGTGCTCACATTCCATCCGTGCAGGGCATGAGGCTAGTCTGCGCGCACATCTCATGCTTGTAGACTGGTGTGGCACCGGGCGCCCTCTGCATGCACTGTCCTTGCAGTAGGCTTGTGTGCAGCGTGCGGTAGGAAAGGCCAGTGTGCCTGCAGGCTACCCCTGTAGCCCGTGACCAACTTTGAGAGGCGCGCTGCTACGTCGGGCAGTGTGCTATGACCCCTTGGGTGCCGTGCACCGACTTGGGTAGTGTGCCGCCGCCATCTTGGGCAATGTGCCACCGTCAGTTGGGAGGTTCTTCCTCTATTTTTCCCACCGCCATCGTGTTGCATAACATCACTCTTTTTCCACTTAACTTTCTCTCTCCTGACCAAATTTCACCACTTGGTACAAATCTAACGGTCCCTATTTATATAAATAAGGACCCCTCTATTCCATTTTTCTCATCACTTCCATTTCATTCTTCTATCCTCCAAGAGCTTAAAGAGAGAGGGAATGATCTCGAGAGCGAATGAGAGGGAAAGAAAAACAAAAGTGTGGGAAAACTTCAAGCTTTCGATAAAAAATTTAATATTTATTTTAAACATCTTAAGGAGCATTTCTAGAGTCAAAATTATGAAGCTTGAAATTCATGATTTGCATGATTTATGTTTAATTGTTCAAATGAAGTAAATTTTACTAGATAAAGCATGTTATAAGATCATATAAGCACTTGGTGATTTGTATGTGATTTAAATGACATTATTTTTGTGATAATTTTTTGAAATTTAAAAAGGAGATTAAGTGTGAAATGGTATGAAAAACATGTATCTGTATTGACATGCATAATGCATCAAGTGTCTCGTTAGACTTTTTATCTCTGAGCGGTTTCTGTTTTCCCCTCCCCATCTAGTCTAGAAAGGTGTAAGAGGACCAGTCTTTGTGGATGATAGCGTACCCTCAGAGCTACCATTATTTTCAATTCCATACGGTATCAGAGCTATCATGCTCATGATATGTTTATTCTATTCTCCTTTTTCTCTCTCACAATTCTCTATATTCTTTTTCAACCATAATGGCTTCCAAAGACATCTCTACATCTTCCACTATTCATACCATCATTGAAAATACTTAATCATCATTGGCTCCATTATCAACATGTCTTATTTCTGCATGGCTACTTGATAATGGGGCGTTGTACCATATTATTGCAGAGTTGAATAATTTTTCACTTCACTCTCCTTATGTAGGGTTTGATGATGTAATGGCTCGGGTCTTCACATTATCCATACTAGTTTTACAGCTCTTTCTACCCTTACTCGCACATTTAATTTACATAATTAAATAATTGCTAAATTGATTTCTCTAGTATCCTAGTCCTCCCAAAAATAATGCACGGTTGCACGGTCCTCCACTGAAGCTGAATATCGGTATGTTGTTGCTACAACTATTGAGTTACATTGGATTTGTTCTCTTCTAACTAAGTTTGACATTTATATTCCTACTGCTCCGATTATCTATTGTGAAAATATTGATACAACTCATCTTTGTTCCAATATTGCCTTTCATTCATAGATGAAACATGTTGCAATTAATTATCGTTCATGATGTAAATATTAACTATTAAGTTTTTCATATAAATGAATGTCATAATCAAATATTCGTCTAATAGTTAGATCCTTAAAATATATATCTAAATTATATTTAATAATTAGTCTACACTGCAAAATAGGTGATTTATTAGAATTAGAATATTTGACTAGCAGTTTATTATGATTATAAATATATATATACATCACCTCTATTAATTGGAAATCAAACCATTACTTTCAATTCCATACGATATCAAAGCTACCACGGTCCTAGTATGTTTCTTCTATTCTCCATTTTTTTTCTCTTACTCAAGAATGTTATATGCTTATAAGTTTAAAAAATGTCAATTTAGCATAATCAAACTTCCAAATTTGTCTCTTAATATGTCTCAATCTCTGATAAACTAAATTATGATGTTGATACAATTAGAGAACTTCTTTAAAAGGGTACTTTATGTGTCCAAGAATAACCAGAAAAAGACATCCATGCCTTGGGTTTGAAATTGTTTACTATACTTGTTGACTATATATTGATTTTATGGTCAAGAAGGAATTAAACTCCAATGAATTTTCATATTAATCTTAATACATAGAATTATTAAAGAAATTTTATGTTTAAGCTACAAAGTAGGTCCATGCTCAATTTCTCATTTATCTTTTCTAAAGAACATAGAACACATAGTAGAGAAAAAAATAAAGAAACAAATTAAAGTCTAATTACACATGCAGATATGTGTATATATATATATATACACATATATGATATATGGGCGTTTGTTAGTTGTGACTTACCTTATGATACTATCGCTAACGATGACCTGTAACAGACCAAAACCATCAGTGGGTACGGACGTTAGCACAATATTTCTAACTAGTGGAACAAATAAATATTAAATATGCAGCGGAACTACACTTTAATACACATCCCTTATGACAGGATAATTATTTATTTACAAATAATTAAGACATCTAAATTAATTTACAAATCTAAAATAAAAACTAACAAGGTTTTATTCATCATCTTCTATTGATATTGGACTTGTTTCTCATCTCCTCTGACCTAAACAGGGGTGAGCTTCATGAGCTCAGTAAGAAAAAATAATTCTATAATAGATACTTACGTACATACATTCACGTAATATATAAAATATAATAATATTTATAATCAAGAAAATGTCAAACAAAATATCCCAATCAAAATACACAACAAAACAAATTATCACACAAAACATATTTTAATCCTCACTCTTCTAACCTAATTCTTGTTCTCATTTCAAATCACACTTATGGATTCACAAATTCCTCAAACCAAAATGGATTTACTCACACGTACACATCACTCAACTCGAATTTATAATTCCACATTATTTAGTCTTTTAAAGCTTAATTAGGTTACCATCGCGCAATGTCTGTTATATCGTTATCCAAGGGAGGCAAAAATGATCCCCCCACCACGTGGATATCACACACAATCTCACATTGGCCACAACAGTTACATTTGCTAGGTGACCCACACACTTACAAATACTTATCTATATCTGGACTAAGTTTCAAACACTATCCATGTGCAGGTTCACCATACCCGTTGAACTTCAATCAACACGCACCCTCCCCTCCTCGATTCACGACTAACGAATTAAGTGTCTTATTTATTCTTCCCAGTTTTCATATGATTGCCTTCCTAGTGGCTTATTCAGTCTATTTCTTTAACTAACTTACATTTCTCAATTTCTTCGATGTTTATTTTCCAGATCTATTTAACTTATTTAGTTTTTTATTTAAAAATCTAAAATCTATATTAATTTAAGGTCCTAACTTCTACACACAATTAAATTCAAACACACATAAAATATATGATATCATCACGCACATCAGAACCATACATTTCAAACTGCTTTCTGAATCATCCTATAGTAGATCACACAGCAAGCACAAGATACTTAGATTCCTCATGTAACTGTACTAGATCACATAGCAAGTACAGTGCACCGTACATCTGCACCAGATCACATAGCAAGTGTAATGTACCCAAATTTCACACGTACATACACTGGTTATATATTTTACGGGCATAACATATGTACAGACATATTAATACACACACATATATTACAATACAAACATGTATCATCACTACATGTCCCATACACAATATATATTTATATTTACACACAATTTCTGATACATACACATATATTTGTACTTAAACACGCATACACAATTACACACAACATATCATATATATAATTATTCACATATTTGCTCTTATCATATTTATTCTTATCAATTCTATTCTTATCAATTCATATCTCATTTATCATAATTTTTTATATATACACACACACATGCGTAACAATGTATATACATATGTACTACATAAATACAAACAAATACAAATTAGACATACTAATTATATTTATATTACATTACACATACATTTAAGATTCACACATATTGCACTATATATATATAGAATTTACATAAACATATAATTTATGTCTCTGTACGAAATACACCCAATTCTTACCTATGGTGTGATCGAGAAAGCTTTGAAAATTCTTTCTAACTCGGTCTACAGTCCTCTCAGAAATTCAAATACTGTTTGGATAATTTTTCTCATTTATAATAGAAAACACATATATTAAATTATGAATAATTTTAGAAACTATATTACGCGAAATTAGGAACGAATTTTACCTTGAGACACGCAGTCTCGGTCGCCAAAGTCACCACACACCATCACACGCGTGTAACCAAATATGCCACCCACTGATGATCGAATTAGCGTGCGTTGTCGTATATTGCATAACAACATCATATTTGGTCACCACACTTTTATTTTTCTTCCTTCTTTTTTTCCCTTTTTTTCTTTTTTTTTTCTTTTTTCATTTTTTTCTGTTTTTCTTCTTCTCTTTTTTTTCTTTCTTTTCTTTTCTTCTTCCTTCGTATTCCCCATGGCCTTTCTCTCTCCTCTTCTTCTTTTCCTTTTTTTTCTTCTTCTCTTCCTTTTTTTTCTTTCTTCTTCTTCCTCTTCCTTTTTTTTTTACTTTCTTCTTCTCTTCTTATTCTTCTTCTTATTTATTTTCCTTTCTTTCTCTACCCAACCATGACTCCTCTCTCTCTTCTTCTCATTTTTCTTCCAGTCACGCATCACCGCGTCACACAACCCATGCGACCCTCCTCCTCTGTCTTTCTCTTTTGGTTGTTGCATCGTGTAACATTGTGCGACCCTTCTCTCTCAGCTGTCGACGCCGCTCAACCCTTTATCTTTCCTCATAGTCGTGTCTCTCTCTCCTCACGCTCTCCCCTTTTTTTTCTCTCTTTTCTTTCTTTCTTTTTTTGTGATTTAAATATATATACATATACATATATATATTCCATATGTTTCCTTTTTATGCTTCCAGAGTACACACTCTAGGTTCTTTTTTTTATTCTCTCTTATTTTTCTTTTATTTTATTTTGTCTAATTATGTATATATATATATGCAAACATATATGTATATGTACAAATATCTGGACCCCTTTTCTTTTTACTTCCAGCTATTCTATTTTTTTTTGTTTTTGTTTTTGTTTTTTTTTCCTCCTTTTTTTTCATTTTAAATAATTATATATAGATTTTATTTTTTTTCTCTTTTGTACTAGCTAGGCATCAGTTGGGTATTACATGACCAACCTTTCTTGAGTCTTCAACTCATTTTTTGGTATCTCTGGAAGCATTTTCGGATAAAATTCCATGATAGTGGAAATTTTCCACAACCAAAGATCGACATTTTATTTATAGTGTCTTGTGACTATAATACTGCCATATCAATATTAAAATTAACTAAAAAATTAAGTTATAAATTATGCAAATATTTTGATAAAAATTTGGATATTTAAGGTATAAATTGACTTACAGTTTCAAAATGTTCGCTGGAATGATGTTGCCTAGATTCAACATTCCAATCTACCAACAACGGAGCAACTCTGCATTTTCTAGCTACTATAGAATGCAATTCTCGCACAGGGTGAGATGCCACTTCGTTACGAACATCTTGTACTATAGGATGCAATTCTTCTTCCACAGTTTGAGCAGCCACTTCGTTGCCAACCTTCTGCACCTACAAGTTTAAAACCAACTTAATTAATAATAAACTTTTAATAATTAGTAGAGGGATTTACTAGGTGAAACATAAATTAGGAATTCTTTTTCTTTCCTTAAAATAATGATTCATTAAATGATTCACCTCATAAAATACTAAAACTAAATTTGCTATAAATTCCTCCAATAAAAATTGTTAAAAGTTCTACTTTATTGTTAAAAATATGAGTAAAATTAGTTTACATATATATCAAACATGTAAAATCATGAAATTTTTTTAAATATTCATAGAGAAATTAAATATTAATACAATAGAAGTGAACTAAATATAATGCTAAAAATAGATAAAATATAATTAAAGCTTAATTTTTTTAAAGGAGAAAAAAGGTCTGCTTTAAGGAGAGACTTCTCTTAGTATTATGTGAATCACTGTTGTTTGTTAGTGAAATGAAATATAACAACTCACCCCTTCTTCATTTGTTGATTCTAGGGTAATGCCTTTAGATAAAAATCATTCTTGAAAGGTTGATGATAATCCATAGCCTCTTCACTTGCAATGTTTGTTGTACCTGGGTTTGCTAGCTTCTCTTTCTGTTTAGATCATTTTTAATGTGTTTAGATCAAAACAATATGAATATAAAGCTATTTTCTTTTAAAATATTTTAGTAGTTATATTACTCTATTGAATGTAACTTATGTTAAAGTTTAGTTTTTAAATCTTATAGGGAAAGTACATATTAATTTTCAGGTCTCTTGGAGAAATTCTTTAACAACTTAAGACTTACAATAACATGACTGTTTAAGTGAAGTTTGTAATCCCATTTTTTGTGTCTATATTAAGGGGCATAATGATTCAAAAATAACCAACTAGTTTGCAATCTCTGGTGATGAGAAAGTAAAAGAAACACCTTGTGCTGAGGCTCATTAGGTAGGACAAAGGTAACATCATTAGTAAGATTATGTCAAAACAAAACTCATTCAAACAAGAATATGAAAAATCAAGTAAAGATGAGAAATCATCTAAATATATAATGCAGTGAATGATATAGAGAAATAAGAAAAGAAATAAAAGTAAATTAAAGATCGAGGTTGTAGATCTTCATAAATAGTTTTTAAGCAAATTACATTTTTAACCATTGTTATATAGTCTTGTTGTAATTCAAATCATATATATTTTCTAATAAGAATATTTTTATGATGTTTGGTCCTCTAAACAAGAATACATGAAAATTTAAGGTTAAATAAATTAAAATTAGGGGAAAATAAAATATAAAAGCCTAAGTAATTAATTATTTTATATAAAATAGTGCATAACCAATAGAGAAATAAAATAGTTGTAAAAGAAATTGTAAGAGTTTGAATTATAGTTGGGTCAAACTATAGATTTCGAAATTGTAATTTTTCCATAATTTTATTCAAGACAAAAACATAAATAAGGACAACAATAAATAGAGTTTGGGGCGAATTTCCCAAAATCCGAACTTGATCTAATTTTAAAAAATTAAAAACCCAAATAAGTCGGAGTAAGTTTTAAATTTTTATTTTATTTTTGACCTAATCGGGTTATTGATGGAATTAAACTAGACTCAATACCGATCATATATAAATAAAATAAAAAATAAATATATTTAATTAACATAAAATATTGTATATACGCCAAATTAACGTATATAACAAATTTCTTATTAAAATTAAAAATATCAAAATAGAAGATGACTCGTCGTGTTTTAAGAAAAAAATAGATTGATATTCAAATCCTTCATGCCTTGGATCTTTTGAACAAAATAAGTAGGGTGACTTTTAGAGAATTGGCTCGAGTCTGTTTGATCTTTTTATATCAATCGCATCGATCAATTCATGTATTAAAAAGAGAAAATGATAAATTAATGATAAGGAGAACGTATAAAATCAGAAACTATGAAAGCGTAAGAGAATTTCATCAGAAAAACTTATACCTCGTCAACTTCTATAACAACGTCGCCAGTGCCGAATTCACTTTTAATTTTAGAAAGCATATCTTGAAACATACTCTTCACTTTGTTTGTCATGGGGTTGGTGGGCAAGAAGATGAGGGCCCCTTTATATAGGTATAAAATATAAAATATTATTGACCTACCTAATAACCTAATTTAAAGTGTCACAACATTCGAGCATAAATAAGTATTTATCCTTTTTTTTTGGGTAAAAAATCTCCTCAAGTTTTATAATTCAATTCATTACTTGTATTTTTTATGTGTATATAAGTAACTAGTTAATGCAACACATATATTCTAAAAAGGTGAGAATATATTATATTTTTTAAAACATTTAAAGGTGAAAAAAATTGTTACAAATTTTCTACTTGTAATGAAGGGTCATCAAGATATATAGATGATATTAATATTACGAACTGGCTAGTTTTCTGACCATTATTAACAATTTAAGGTATAAAAGTAAATTCTTATGAGTTTCTAATAATTTAGTGGAATTTAAAATTTTTAACTTACAAATAAAAATTAAGGTCGTCGAGTGAAAACCTATAATTAATGGGTTACAAGACGAATATAGGTAAGAAGTTATTAACAAATAAGTGTGGAGTGAGGCTGAATTGAATTATATAATGTCATATCCCTACCTAACCCACCTCGAATTAAATGACATATGTATAGAATTCATTGAGCGAGTGAATGAATAGTTTAAATATTTCATATCTATATTTTTATATTTAAAATCAAATAATTTATTATATTGAAAATTATTTAATTATTTAAATGTTTAATTTTTGTTTTTCATAATATTTATTTTATATTTGTTATTGAGTAGAGTACGTTTTTACGTTATCTTAAATTACATCGTGTTTTAATTTGTACTTAAGATTTTTTAATTAAGTTTTAGTTGTTTATTTGAATATGTTATGAGAAACATAGGTTTACCAATAATTGTAGTGAGTAGCAAGTAAAAAATTTTAGTCATGGGATAAGTGACTTGTAAAGATATGAGACGGATATAAGTTTACATTTCCTTAGTTGAGGATGTTGGAGCAAAAATACGTGCTCTATATCCCCCCGTGCTCTATATGCATTTCGAACTATTTTACAATTTAAAAAACTCGCCAGGGACATAAATGAATAGAATTTCTTGGTTTATATGCAATGTAGAATAAAATGGGACATGTCGGGAGCTGACCTACCTGGGGCACCAATCCACGTGTGCCATGTGGTAGACACATGGACAGTGTAAAGGTAACACTACGTGTATCAGGGGCGATTGGATGGCTAGAGGGAATTCCCCTCCGATGGCATGGTGAGAAACACTTCCGGTCGAAGAGTGCAATCGAAAGATCCAAGATCTCTCCTGTCCAAGTGAATTGAATGATTGGAGTCTTTTTCCACCTAAACATATCATATAGTCCAGATTAACTCCCACTCGAATTTTGAATCAACAGTCGAGATTTCCATCTACCTAACCCGATTGTGTGATCTAGATTTTATGAAGTACAAATCGTCCAGATATGTGTCAAGTAGAATCCAATAGCCATGATTCAGGGAGATCTGAAATGATGAAAAAGGTTTAATAAAATGCTAGATGTGACGACCAAGGATCAAAGAGTCATGGTCAAATGGCTAGGGGTTTATTTCGCACCTAAAAAGATAAAAATGCCCCTTTTTGGTCTAACAGCCTGGATCTTTATAGAGATTGATCATATTGGCCCATTCCTAGGGTATAAAAATAAACCCTTGTTCGGTCTCTCCATTGTAGGAGAGAGCTATTGCTGAAGAGAGAGAGATAAAGAGTGAATGAGAGAAGAGATTGAGCAAAAGAGGGAGAGAGTGTTTAAGGTAATTTCTGGCATAATGCCATCACATAAGAGCAATGAATCGGGTGTTAAGAGAGGGAAGTAGCATCGACCTTTCGATCCCTTGTGAAGCAAAACACAGATAACTTCCTTTTTTTCTTCTTTATTTATCCCATTAGGGTAATTCTCTCCCTTGTACATGAATATAGGCCAAGACAAGCCACTTTTCAAAGCAGGTGAATGGGGGTGGCCTTTTAAAAAACAATGACAATTCCCAAACCAATAAGCTCATAAACCCCCAACCATGTAAATCGTTTATTTATCTTAGTCCATTTAATCTTTCTACTTATTTAGTTTAGAAAAATGCTTAGAGTAAGTTAGTTTAGGAAAACCATAGGTTGAAATGCTCAGGAATCCTGAGTCTGGGAGTAAAACCAAGATTCAAAGGCATTTAGCATGAGTCAAATTCACAAAAAATTGTGAAAGTACTTTTGTTTCCCTAACCAGAAGCGACTTTAGGATTTCTTTTATGGATTTTTGGTTAACCTCGATGTTGGAAGTTTGATGTGGAGTAGGTAAACATGAGTCGCTACGAATAGGGCTTGGGCACTATCTACGTGGTGCAAGCCACCAAGACAGAGCCCCAGCCAATGTTTTTCCAGTATGTTTGTGTGGATTAATAATTCCCTAATTTTTATTTGTTAATTCCATTGCATGTTGATATTATATGGTGTGCAATTCCATTTGTGTTTGCGTATTTATTACATGTGGCTATCAGGATTAATTATGTGAAAGGTAAACTTTAAATATACACTAATGAAATTAAAACGCAGTAAATAAATTAATTGAATAAAGTGGACGTCTAATGAGATAGTAGATTAGGTTAAGCTTGAGAGATTAGTAAAACACTGTGACTTATTATCGTTTAGTAAATAAATTTTAAAATATGCTTTGAAAGAGAATTTTTCTTAAAAATTAAGATAAATTTTATGTCGGTGGTCTAGGGAAGAATTTTAATACAAGAAAAATTTGTAAAGTAAGTAAATGGATTTGAATAAATTAAATAGTTTATCTAAATCTTAAAATAGAGACTCTTGCTTGATAAAAATAGAGCTAGGGCTAATTAAGGCTACAATAACATAAATGGACCAAATTAAAGGCAAAATGTAAGTTAGTTAGTCTTAAGATAAATTAACTTGTCAAAATTTTAACAAGAGAATTATTATAAGGATTATACAAATAATATATAAGGAAGAGTCAAGAAAAATAAGCTAAGATTCATTCAACATGAATTGGGGAATGGGGTTTATATGTTTAATTTACATTCGACGGGTTTATGGTGAACCCCTCTTATTGACAGATATTTAGACCCACTACAAACTTGGATGGGTATGCATGTTTTTATTTTGATCAGGGTCATCTAGTGAAGTACTGCTGTGATCATGTTATTTATTTTGACTTGAATGTATCCGGCTTGTCCATGTAGTGTAGGAATCCATTTACCACTCCTTGATAATGGTGTAAACATCATTGCACGGTGAATCTAAAATATAAATTGTGTAAATAATTATATTATAAATATTATATATATATGTGTATGCAGATATAATTATAACACATAATTAGCTATATGCCATCGATAGTCAATGAATTTTGTGATAAATCTCCATTTTATTTTTATTTCAAACTTAATTTAGTTTACATGAAAGAAAAAGAAGAAATTTCTACTCAAACCCATGTTAAAACCCCAAACCCAAATTTATGTTCAAATTCTTTAAAAACCCAAATATAAGTCCACTTCAATCCAAAAGTAACCCCAACTCAGCCTGGCTCTAGATTTTCCCAAGCCAGGCTTGTGAACGTAGAAGTTTGAATAGATCTAGCCCAGGCCATCCATCCCATTTAAATAATCTTCTTCAAAATGTCATTGTTTTGGGAGGCATTTTGACCCAAAAATGGTGACTTTTGGCTTAATTCTTTAAATTTCTTCATTATACTTCCAGAGAAGAAATGATTAGGTTTTTAGTTTTTTTTTGTTTTTTATTTTTTACTTTTTTCAACAAACTCCCTTTAATTTGTCTATAAAGAGGTATTGTGTTGGAAATGGAATCATGGCATCTTGCACAAGAAATGAAACTGGTTCGATGCCAAAATAGTTTGAAGCTCAACGAATGATAATGATAAGGCTTAAAGAATAAACTTAAGATTTAAGAATAAAAAATTTAATTATAAGAATGTGGATTTAGATATGATAAATGCTATATTTTTTTATACATTTTCAATTTTGATATGATGAAATGAATTGAAACTTTTTCTTTAGGTAAAAGAAACACATTCCTGCTTCAGTTTTTCAAGTACGAGACTATCTCAAATAGAAATCAGATTTCTTGTCATAAGTCTAGCTTAAATTTTTAGCCTTTTCTTTAGATAAACATAATACTATGAGTAAAAATTCACCAAAAACCTAAAATTATCTTGAACTTAGAATATTGTTTGATATAATATGTTTTGTACAGAAGGGATTGAACAAAAAAATAAAACATTGAATATGAATGTGCAAAAAGAATCAATCACTAAAAAAAGAATTAATTCTCTTCTCTTTAAATTTTAGTTAAGGAATGAATTCAATTTGTCAACAATCACTTGTCAATAATCAACCAAGTAGAATCATAACTATTTGGTGTCTCTTTTTTCATATTTACCATCACAATTGTAACATTAGTTATTATCATTATCATCATTATTTAGTTACTTATTTTTTCTTTTCATATGAATAATAACTTACTTATTACGATTACTATTATTTATTTGTTATGTTCATACTAATTTATCACTATATTATATATATATTTTTTATCCCTATTATTACTGTTGTATTATTATTACTGCCTCTTTTTCCTTTTTATTTTTTTCATCCCATACCTCACTTCCCTTTATTATTGTTATTGTTATAATTATTATTAGTGTTATAAAGTAATATTATTGTCCACTTTACAATTATTATTTAAATATTACTATATATTCTCTTATCTATTACCCTTATTTTTACTGTTCCCTTATTTTTAATGTTCCCCCTTATTATCACCACTAACATGTTTAGTATCATTATTTTTCATTTTCTTTTTCATTTCCTTTTTTTTTGTTTTCTTTGTTCTCTCTTTTTTTTTCTTTTAATGTAC
This sequence comes from Carica papaya, assembly GCF_054855325.1. Taxonomy (NCBI): domain Eukaryota; kingdom Viridiplantae; phylum Streptophyta; class Magnoliopsida; order Brassicales; family Caricaceae; genus Carica; species Carica papaya. Next base: position 11,333,060 of record NC_142313.1, on the reverse strand, counting down.
CTAATGTCATCTCCTCAAGGTTCAATATGTAAATATTAACTACTAATCTTTTTATATACATGAATGTCATAATCAAATACTCGTCTAATAATTAGATCATTAAAACATATATGTAAATTATATTTAAAAAATGCGTCTACATCACGGAGTAGGCGAGCTGCACCTTCTTACTCTATATTATCTCATCATAGAATCTCTAACTAAATAACCAATGAAACAATTATTTCACTTTCAATAGGATTGGTGATAACTCTCTTAATTTAAATTTCTTTAAAAGATTAAAAAATTTAAAATAAAAATAAAAATTTCTATTCTTTTTGTGGTGTGTCATTAATTTAGTATGGAAGAAAAAACACATTAACATTCATTTTCATTTTATTCAAGAACTAGCGGCAAAAGATATCATTGTTATGAAGTTTTGCAATAAAAATGGATGAACGACAAATATGGTCACAAAACCTCTTCTATGCTAGAAAATTATTTTATACAGGAAGCAACTTGGCCTATTCAATTTTAAATCAAGGGACAATGTTCAAGGTTAATTCAAAATTACTAGTTAAGATTTGTTTTTTGAGGTTATGCTATCTAGATTTTAAGAGATCTCGTGGGATTTTATTTAATTTCAAATTAGTGCAGAGAATCGATTAATTAAGATTTTCTAGTTGTTCTATGTTTATCTACTTTTAGTTGTAGCCATATAAATAGACAACTTTAGTTGTGACAAAAAGCAAGCAATTTCATATTATCAATCTCTATTTCTTATAGAGGGTTCTTTACTTCTCAGCTTAAATGTTTTTCTCCTCTACTTTATTTTTCGAACAGAAATAGAGTTGTTGTATGGTTTCAAGAGATGCCAGATCTTAGCCAAAATATGAAAGACAGCTCTTGAAACTCTTACATGCGACTAGGAGCCATTGTGAGGATGAACTAGACGATGCAACTAGTTATAAAAGGGTTTTCTTGAAAAGGATTTTCAAAGCCAAAATCTAGAAGGCATAGAGATTCTTTTTTAAATAAACTAAAATCTAAGGAACAAATTGGTAATATCACTCTTTAATAACATATGATTCTTTTAGTAGAATAGGCTAAGCTTATTTGTTATAACTTAGATTTCAAATAATGCAATGCAAAAATTAAAACGGGTCTAGAATTTTTTTCTTATTTTAATATTTTTTTCATTAGATAGCTAATAAGGGGTAAGTGGTTGCTAGTGTGTTGGACACATGTCTGCCATGATAGCAATGTTTTCAAAGTCTAATGCTCATGTAAACACATTCTTTGTCATGTGAGTATTTGTCTAATAGTGTTAGGCACAATGTTGGTAATAAGTGCCTATTTGAACAAAATTTAGAAGTATAAATTGTACATTAACATAAAAATATTACATGAGCCAATTTGAGCAATCTTGAATAATATTGTAACACCCAACATTTAATTATTTTTATTTTTCTTTAATTATTATTATTTTTATATAAATATAATTATTATTTATATGATTTTAATTTATTTTATGTTATTTTAATTTGATTTAATGAAATAATAATAATAATAATAATAAGGGTAAAAAAATTAGTTAGGGATTTGATTGAAAATAATTTTGGGGAAAAGGGGTGAAAATTTGTGTTCTAGGGGTATTTTTGAAAGAAAAATCAGAAACTGGAGGTCAAAATGCAATTTAGAAAGGTTACATCACGTTAGCTGCTCGGTCAGCAGCCCCGACCAACCAGGACGCGGTAGGTGGTAGAGGCGCTGATGCGGGAGGCCACGTGGGGGGAGCCACGTGAGCGATCCGCATGTGCGAGATCGAACGGCTGAGATCCGTTCCCACGCGCACGGACGGCCCAGATTGCATCGTGCACGGATGGTCCAGATTGAATTGTACACGGACGGCCCAGATTGAATTGCGATGAACGGTCCAGATTCACTCCCTATTTAATCACGATCGGACGGTCCAGATTAAAAGCGATGGACGGCCCAGATCAAAAGCAGATGGGTATAAATAACCCCATCCGCACCCAAACCCTAACCCTAGCAACCAGAGCCCCTCGCCGGAGAAGATAGCCTAGTCGCCAGGGAGCCGACTGCCAAATAAGGTAAAAATTTCCCCTCTTGCACGAAATTCAATTTTAAACCCACCCTTGGCCAAATCAGAGTGAAAGAACCAACTGATTGGCCGAAAAATGCCGCTGAAGCTCGGCACCGCCGCCGCAAGATTTTTCGAAAAATGCCTCCGATGAGGCCCTTATCAATTCTCGTTCGATGTAATTTTTCCACCGTTGTGATCACTGTTTCCTTCTCTACAGGTTGACCGAAGCAAAACACCCAACCTTAACGTGAGCTGGAGGATCACCGAAGAACCCCACCGCCGGTGAGTTTCAGTTTTCTACATTTTTTCGGCCCACCGAGGGCCTTTAGTGTGTTTTCTCGTAGGAACCGGTGCAAGTTTGGCTGAATTCAGTTGAAAACGGTAGAAAACAGCCAACCCGAGGTGGACCGCCGCCGTGGGCGGCAGCACCGTCGTCGGAGCACGGCGGAGCGGCCGTGCCGGAATTCTGAAGTTGGCTGAGTAGGCCGTGGGACTGATTTTTGGGTTTATTTGGGACACTTGTAGGTACTGTAAGCACGTTTCAGTTCCCAAAGGAGAATTCAGGGAACCTAGGGACTGCTCGTAGAAGCAATAATTATGTAGTTTTCGACGTTGAATCAAGTAAGGACCCCTCACTCTATTTCCTATCATGGAATTAAAGTTCAAATAAATAATAATACGGTGCTTTGTACAAATTAAATGGATGTGCTTGATTTATTACAGATTGCTAATGGAGCCCAAATCGAACATTGTTTTCTGTCGATTACTGTTGATTTATTATACAGTCTACAAGCATGATGATATCTGGTTTATATATTGTATGGTTTAAATGCATGTATTATTATCTTACTTTACTACTGTTTGATTTTGGGAATCTAAGATATGATTGCATTGTTGGATGCATGTTACTTGTTTATGTATTTATGTTTGATTTGGTGATGGAGACTAAGGACAAACAAGAATGGGATGTGATCATATAAATGGATAAGGTGACTGCCTCATTAGATATTTTGGGAGATGGTGGACGGACCGGGTTCATAGGGAACCCTACCGTGAACGTTGTCTCATACCGGACGGGGTATGGGGACGACTTGCTTCACCCTCATACCGGACGGGGTATGGGGACGGCTCACTTCACCCTCATACCAGACGGGGTATTGAGGTTTAATATCATGGCACTCATACCGGACGGGGTATGGGGACGGCCCTAGAATTAAGATTGTTAAGGAAAATGGTTCACGTGTAGTAGAGATACCCCTATGGATCCCCATGGATACTAGTAGGCTGGTAAAACGAGAAGTGGTGATGATTAATTATTGTTAATGAATACAAATTTATGATATGTTCTATGTTACTGATTATGTATGAAATTGTGATCCGTATGATATTATTGCTTTTATAAATTGTTTCCATAAATTCCACAATAGTAAGTGAACTATAAATGATTTTATTTATGATAAACGAATCTATTTAAATCTACTGCTCCATTGGTTGTTTTGATTTTCTACCAACCTTTGCTTCTGTGATAGTGATATAGTGTGATGTCCTTACTGGGCTAGTGTAGCTCACCCCTTATTTAACCATTTCATATCAGGAGGACCCGATTCTCGAGCCTAATCCACAAGAAGGCTATGAGTAGATGCTAGATACTTTATAGTTTTCTTTATTTTTTCAATTTTTCGTATTTCTTTCAGAGAATTTGTTCCTTGATGTTTGTTAGTACTTTTGAGTTATCCTGTAAGGTATGTTAACCTTAACCTTTATTTCACTTCTGCACTCAAATTATTATATGCATTTCTTTTTAAATTTCCGAGGTCATTACAAATACAAAGAATTTAGAAATATATATCTCTTTTATTATACCAAAAATAGAATTATTTCATTTAAAATGAGATGATATAAATTACAAGTAGAATAATTATTAAAATAAAAATAAAAGTACAGATTTGCGACTTTAAACTTTATTGTGTGGTTCAAGTTTTAATGACTACAATACTGTTTTTGTAACGCCCAAACAATTGGGCATTTTCGTAATTTTCTTATTAAGTATATTTATTAAGTTTAATTAAAAAAAAAAAAAAAGAGAGCGCCATGTCAGCAGGCCCAGTCAGCAGTACGCGCGATCGGACGGCCCAGATCAAGCGTGCGCACGGACGGCCCAGATGCAATCGCACGGATGGCCCAGATTCAATCAAAAACGGACGGCCCAGATTAAATCAAAATGGACGGCTGAGATCAAAAGGCAAAAGGGTATAAATAGAACCCCCACACCAGACCACAAAAACCCTCGCCGCTTGCCCTCGCCGGAGAAGACGAACCAGACGCCGGAGGAGCCGGTCGCCGCCACCCGCCGCGGCACCGAGGAGATTTTCGACTGCCGATCGAGGTAAATTTCATACTCCCGACTCGTTTTTCCACGCTGATTTCCCCTGTGGCCAAATCGGAGCAAAAATACTGGCCAAACGGCCGAAAAACATGGCCGAAACCCAGCGGCACCGCCACGCCCCTCCTCGATTTTTACCTCCGATGAGGTTCTTCCTAGCCTCCGTTTGATGCAATTTTTATATCACCGTGATCACCATTCTTTTCTCTACAGGTTGATCAGAGCCGAATCACCAAAACACGAACCTCACCGGAGAGCCGCCGCACCCGAGAGCACTGCCGCCGGTAATCTTCGATTTTCTGTAATTTTTTTGCCCCCCGAGGGCCCTAGGGTTGTTTTATCACAGGGACCGATGCAAGTATGGCCGAATTCGGCCGGAAACGGTCAAAAATGGCCAACCCGAGGCGAATCGCCGCCCCCTGTCACCGGAGCACGGCGGAGCCGCCGTGCCGGAATTGCGATATTGGTCAAAAAGGGGCCCTGGGCCCAATTTGGGATTTTTGGAACACGTGCAGGTACCAGTAGTGCATTTCAGTTCCCCGGGAAAAACTCAGGGAAAATTAGGGACAGCCTATAGGCGCACTATGAAGCCGTGTTCGGACCCCGAAACGAGTAAGGACCCCTCACCCTATTTCCTATCACGGTATTAAAGTTAAATAATGATAAAACGGTAATTCTTGAATCAACGAATGTGTGAAATTGCTTAAGGTCGCTAATGGAGCCCGAGTCTAGTGTGTTTGTCGGTTAACTGTTATTTGGCATATTTTACAGTTTTAAATGCAGCATAAGGTCTGATATTTTCATTTCATTGTTTCGTGTGCATATTTTACTGTTTTATTGATTATGGGTTGAATGACTGAGAAACCGATGCTGTATGTTGTCTTGTTTGGCATAAATTACTGTTTTGCTTGTTTGCGTGCGAATTAATGATGCTGACTGAGGAAAAGGGGAATGAAAGGTCATGTAAATTGATAATTGTATAATGTGATCAGCCTGACTAGATAGCCTGGGAGATGGTGGACGGACCGGGTCCGTAGGGGACCCTATCGGGATTGTGATCTCTCATACCGGACGGGGTATGGAGACCTTATGTGTTTTGGCGCCCATACCGGACGGGGTATGGGGACGGCCCGTTTCACCCTCATACCGGACGGGGTATTGAGATTTATAGTTTTTGTGCCCATACCGGACGGGGTATGGGGACGGCCCTGGAATCTGATTACAAGTGTTAAGGGTTCACGGGTAGCGGGACCCCTATGGATCCCCATGGATACTAGTAGGCTGGTAAAAGAGAAAAAATATGTTGTGAAATGATTGAATTACAAAAGGCGTGATAAGTATTATGTTATACAATTTATATGATTTCATGATGATGATAATGTTATTGCTTTCGTATATTGTTTTATGAGTTTCACCGAGGTAAGTGAATGGTAAATGTTTTATTATTGATAAAAGGATTTGTTGTAAATTATGCTCCATTGGTCTTTTTGTGTTTTCTACCCACCTTTACCTCCGTGACGGTGAGATATCGTGATGTCTTTACTGGGCTAGTGTAGCTCATTCCTTATTTAATCATTTCAGTTCAGGAAGACATTGTTCCCGAGCCCGTCCCACAGGAAGACGACGAAGGGGACGCCTAAAGACTCCATAGTCATATTCATAGCTTTTACTTTCGAGTTTCTCTTTTAGTTAGTTTGATCTTTTATATTTTGAGCACGTTTTTGGTTTTAGTGTAAGGAATGTTAATCGAAATTTTGACTTCGCTTCCGCATTTGACATTTTTAATACACATATTTCATTTTAAATTTCCGGGGCCGTTACAGTTGGTATCAGAGCCAGGTTTCCTCGGACCCATCCCTTACACAATAGCGCCTTAAAGAAATACTCACCGATATATCGTTACTCAACCATTCCTTGTGAATGCAGGTACACGGAAATGAGGAGAGGAAGGCCCCCACTAAACAGAGCGGCCCAAGATAATTCACTTCGGGAGGATTTAGACAGACTATTTGAGATGGTGGAAGCTCTCGTAGCTGCTCAGCAAAGGCGTGAGGAGAGAAGGGAGTTACCCTGACCTCCTCCGCTATCGCAGGTTGAGCCCCCGCTACAGCAGGCTGATCCCGAGCCACCCCAGCAGGAGCCTGCTCCTCCACAGTACCACCCGGCACCACAGCCACGGTACGACCCGGTACCACAACCACGGTACCACCAGGCGCCGCCACAGCACATTCTAGTACCCCCACCACATCAGCAGGTGCCACCACAGGGTCCCCCAGTTCACCCTCAGCCGGCCCCAGTCCCTCTACCTCGGGACCCCGCTCCTTCCTTGATCGACCCCAGCTTCATAGAGAGGTACATAAGACTGAACCCTTCTACTTTTGCAGGGGGATCCTCTTTTGAAGAGGCCCAATACTGGCTGGCAGAAACTGAGAGAGCTTTCGAGACCTTGGGAGTAGTTCCTGAGCAGAGGGCTGCCATTGCCTCCTACATGCTGGTAGGGGAAGCAGTACACTGGTGGGAGCTCAAGCGGACCACCCTGCCTACACCAGCTACTTGGGAGCAGTTCTTAGCGGCCTTCCACGCGGAGTATCTCCCTAAACACATCCAACACCTAAAGGAAATAGAGTTTGCTCAATTGGTCCAGGGAAACATGACAGTGTCGGAGTATGCCCGTAAGTTTCTGGAGCTGGGCCGACATGCCCCGGAAGCATTGATGGATGAGGGCCGAAAGGCCAGGAAATTCTAGTGGGGTCTCCGCCCGGAGATCAGACAGCACTTACTGGTGATGGAGCTCGAGACATATTCAGCAGTCCTGGCAAAGGCGCAGATCATAGAAAGGAGCTTCGACACCCACCCTCAGCTAGCGGGAAGTTCCTGACCCTCAGCCCCGCTCCGCAGGCCAGCACCTACCATGCCTGTCCAACCAAGTAAGAGGCCCAGACCCGCCATTCAGGCCCCTCCTCAGGCTACGGGGGTAGCGCGTGGGAAAATCTGCCAGTACTGCGGCAGGGATCACGGGGACCGACCCTGCTACCGCCTCAACAACACCTGTCGCATATGCGGCAGTGCCCAGCACTATGCAAGGGAATGCCCTAGGAACCAGAATCAAAGAAGGCCTCCAATCCAGGGCAGAGTTTACAACCTTACCCAGAAGGATGCCGACGTAGACCCGGACGTGGTACATGGTATGTATACTATCTCTGGGCACATTGCTCATGTTTTGTTTGACACTGGTGCATCACATTCTTTTGTTTCACATGTTCTTGCTTCCAAAATTTGTGTATCACCTGATAGACTTGATTCATTATTGCTTGTATCTACCGCTGGGGGGGAGATATTGCTAGGAGAGGTTATCTACAGGGCATGTGCCGTGGAGATAGCAGATAGGAAATTGAGGGTAGACTTGATAGGGTTAGACACAAGGGATTTTGATGTAATCCTATGAATGGATTGGTTAGCGGCCTATCACGCCACCATAGACTGCTTTAACAAAAAGATTGTATTTAATCCTCCCAACGAGGAGCCATTTACAAGTTAATAAAATCATTCAGTACTGATTTCCCCTGATGGCAAGTTTTCTTAATTCCCAGTGCCTTAATCTTGTATTTTTTCTAACTAGGTAAACCCAAGAAAGAAGTTTGTATCCAAGAGATTCCAGTAGTCTGAGACTTTCCAGACGTATTTCTGGATGAACTACCCGGTCTACCAGTGGACAGAGAGGTCGAGTTCACCATAGACTTACAGCCAGGTACCCAGCCCATCTCGGTAGCTCCTTACCGAATGAGCCGCATCGAGATGGAAGAACTAAGGAAACAGATCATAGAGCTACAAGACAGTGGTTTCATTAGACACAGCGTTTCCCCATGGGGTGCCGAGGTTACTTTTGTAAGGAAGGGAGATGGAACGTTGAGACTGTGCATTGATTACAGAAGGATAAACAAGGTAACAATTAAGAACAAATATCCTCTTCCCCGGATTGATGACCTTTTCGATCAGTTGTAGGGTGCACGGGTCTTTTCTAAAATAGATCTACGATCAGGTTACCATCAGGTAAAGATAAGAGCAGAAGACATCCCCAAGACAGCATTCCGAACCAGGTACGGACACTATGAGTTCCTGGTCATGCCGTTTGGGCTGACCAACGCCCCGGCCATCTTTATGGATCTAATGAACAAGATCTTCAGAGAGTTCTTGGATCAATTTGTCATCGTGTTCATCGATGATATCTTAGTCTACTCAAAAAGTAGAGAAGAACATGCTCATCATCTTGCCCAAGTCCTACAGGTACTCAGGAAAAAGAAGTTGTATGCAAAGTTGAGCAAGTGTGGATTTTGGCTCGAGCAAACTGCCTTCCTAGGATATGTTATATCGAAGGAAGGGGTGTCAGTGAACCCCGAAAAGGTTGAAGTGGTACTTGGTTGGGAAAGGATGACAACAGTTAAAAAAATTCGCAGTTTCCTGGGGATGGCAGGTTATTACCGCCGGTTTGTCGAAAGGTTCTCTAGTCTAGCAGCTCCTCTAACCCGACTCACAAAGAAGAATGCAAAGTTTGAATGGAATGAGAACTACGAAAGGAGTTTTTCAGAATTGAAGAAACGACTGACTACTGCACCCGTGCTGGCCCTACCGAGTGGATCAGGAGGGTATACAGTTTATAGTGATGCCTCCTATCTGGGCCTAGGTTGTGTCCTGATGCAGCATGAAAAGGTTATAGCATATGGGTCTAGACAGCTAAAGAATCATGAAAAGTACTATCCTACCCATGACTTAGAGCTTGCCGCAATCATACACGCCTTGAAACCCTAGCGCCATTATTTGTATGGAGAGACCTTTCAGATCTACACCGATCATAAGAGTTTGAAGCACATCTTCACTCAGAAGGATCTCAACATGTGTCAGAGAAGGTGGATGGAACTCCTCAAGGACTATGATTGTGACATCCTATACCATCCAGGTAAGGGCAACGTAGTAGCCGATGCCCTCAGCAGGAAAAGTGCAGGCACCCTAGCCCATTTGATGGTTTCAGAATGCAGGTCCATTGGGGCCACGCAGCAGGTTCGATTGCGAGATCTGAAGAGGGCCACATGTTTGGGCCACCTAGCAGTCCAACCCGAGTTAATCCAAAGAATAAAGGAAGCCCAATCAGTCGACCCCGCCCTAGTAACCCGCAAGAAGGATGCAGAACAGGGAGTGAGCTCAGAATTTCAGATCTCTGCTGACGGATTGATTCGTTTTAAGGACAGAGTGTGTGTCCCAAACGACAGTGAGTTAAAAAGAGACATCATGACGGAGTCCCATAGTTCAAGGTTTGCCATGCATCCAGGAAGTACAAAAATGTACCAAACTATGCGACCTCGGTTCTGGTGGAATGGGATGAAGAGAGATATAGCCGACTTTATATCTAAGTGCTTGGTATGTCAGCAGGTCAAAGCAGAGCATCAACGCCCAGGTGGGTTACTTCAGACTTTACCGATTCCAGAGTGGAAGTGGGAACATATCACCATGGACTTCGTATCGGGACTACCCAAGGCACAATCAGGACATGATGCTATATGGGTAATTGTTGACCGACTCACTAAATCTTCCCACTTCCTGGCCATCAGAATGACTGATTCTTTGGACAAGTTGGCAAGAATGTATATCCGGGAGATAGTCAGAATGCATGGAGTCCCAGTGACAGTGGTATCCGACAGGAACCCCAGATTCACTTCTCGGTTTTGGAATAGTTTCCAGCAAGCTATGGGAACAAAACTGTGTCTTAGTACTGCCTTCCACCCCCAAACTGATGGACAATCAGATAGGACAATTCGTACACTTGAGGATATGCTCCGAGCTTGTGTCCTTGACTCCGGGGGCCATTGAGACGACCATCTACCCCTAATAGAGTTTGCCTACAACAACAGCTACCAAGCAAGCATCGGCATGGCCCTATATGAGGCGCTATACGGGCGCCCGTGCAGGTCACCGATTTGTTGGGAGGAAGTGGGCGATAGAAGATTGTTCGGCCCGGAGTTGGTAGAGGAGACCACATCCAAGATAGTTAAAATCAAGAAGAACATTCAGACAGCTCAGAGTAGGAAGAAGAGTTATGCAGATACCCGGAGGAGAGACCTAGCTTTTGAGAAAGGCGATCGGGTGTTTCTTAAGGTCACTCCTTTCAAGGGAATTAGTAGGTTCGGTAGGAGGGGAAAATTAAACCCCGGATATATTGGACCCTTTGAAATCTTAGACAAGATTGGTACTGCTGCCTACAGACTTGCACTGCCTCCTGAGCTCTCCCGGGTTCATAACGTGTTTCACGTATCTATGCTACGTAAGTACAACCCGGATCCTTCTCATGTCTTGGCTCATGAACCGCTTCCACTCCAAGAGGACTTGTCTTATGAAGAAGTACCGGTCGGTATCACGGACCGAGAGAGCAGGATACTCCGCAATTGGGAAATATCATTTGTAAAGGTCGTGTGGCAGAACCACATGCCCAGGGAGGCTACTTGGGAACTGGAATCAGAATTTAGAGCCCAGTATCCCCATCTGTTCGATCAAGAGTAAGAGGCAAATTTGGGGGACCAAATTTCTTTAAGGGGGGGAGAGTTGTAACGCCCAAACAATTGGGCATTTTCGTAATTTTCTTATTAAGTATATTTATTAAGTTTAATTATAAAAAAAAAAAGAGTGCCACGTCAGTAGCCACGTCAGCAGGCCCAGTCAGCAGTCCTGGCCAACCAGGACCTGCCACGTGGCAAGACCACGTCGACCCGGGACGGGCCACGTTGGCGATCCGCGTACGCTCGATCGGACGGCCCACATCAAGCGTGCGCACGGACGGCCTAGATTAAATCAAAATGGACGGCTGAGATCAAAAGGCAAAAGGGTATAAATAAAACCCCCACACCTGACCACAAAAACCCTAGCCGCCTGCCCTCGCCGGAGAAGACGAACCAGACGCCGGAGGAGCCGCCGCCGTCACCCGCTGCTGCACCGGGGAGATTTTCGACTGCCGATCGAGGTAAATTTCATACCCTCGACTCATTTTTCCACGCTGATTTCCCCTGTGGCCAAATCGGAGCCAAAATCCTGGCCAAACGGCCGAAAAACACGGCCGAAACCTAGTGGCGCTGCCGCGCCCCTCCTCAATTTTTGCCTCCGATGAGGCCCTTCCCGGTCTCCGTTTGATGAAATTTTTATATCACCGTGATCACCATTCTTTTCTCTACAGGTTGATCGGAGCCGAATCACCAAAACACGAACCTCACCGGAGAGCCGCCGCACCCGAGAGCACCGCCGCCGGTAAGCTTCAATTTTCTGTAATTTTTTGGCCCCCCGAGGGCCCTAGGGTTGTTTTATCTCAGGGACCGATGCAAGTGTGGCCAAATTCGACCGGAAACGGCCGAAAACGGCCAACCTGAAGCGAATCACCGCCGCCTGTCGCCGGAGCACGGCGGAGCCGCCGTGCCGGAATTGCGATATTTGTCAAAAAGGAGCCCTAGGCATAATTTGGGATTTTTGGAACACGTGCAGGTACCAGTAGTGCGTTTCAGTTCCCCGGGAAAAACTCAGGAAAAATTAGGGACAGCCTGTAGGCGCACTGTGAAGCCGTGTTCGGACCCCGAAACGAGTAAGGACCTCTCACCCTATTTCCTATCACGGTATTAAAGTTCAATAATGATAAAACGGTAATTTTTGAATCAACGAATGTGTGAAATTGCTTAAGATCGCTAATGGAGCCCGAGTCTAGTGTGTTTGTCGGTTAACTGTTATTTGGCATATTTTACAGTTTTAAATGCAATATAAGGTCTTATGTTTTAATTTCATTGTTTCGTGTGCATATTTTACTGTTTTATTGATTATGGGTTGAATGACTGAGAAACCGATGCTGTATGTTGTCTTGTTTGGCATAAATTACTGTTTTGCTTGTTTGCGTGCGAATTGATGATGCTGACTGAGGAAAAGGGGAATGAAAGGTCATGTAAATTGATAATTGTATAATGTGATCAGCCTGACTAGATATCCTGGGAGATGGTGGACGGACCGGGTCCGTAGGGGACCCTACTGGGATTGTCGTCTCTCATACCGGACGAGGAATGGAGACCTTATTTGTTTTGGCTCCCATACCGGACGAGGTATGGGGACGGCCTGTTTCACCCTCATACCGGACGGGGTATGGGGACGACCCTGGAATCTGATTATAAGTGTTAAGGGTTCACGGGTAGCGGGACCCCTATGGATCCCCATGGATACTAGTAGGCTGGTAAAAGAGGAAAAATATGTTGTGAAATGATTGAATTACAAAAGGCGTGATAAGTATTATGTTATACAATTTATATGATTTCATGATGATGATAATGTAATTGCTTTCGTATATTGTTTTATGAGTTTCACCGAGGTAAGTGAATGGTAAAGGTTTTATTATTGATAAAAGGATTTGTTATAAATTATGCTCCATTGGTCTTTTTGTGTTTTCTACCCACCTTTACCTCCGTGACGGTGAGATATCGTGATGTCCTTACTGGGCTAGTGTAGCTCATTCCTTATTTAATCATTTCAGATCAGGAAGACATTGTTCTCGAGCCCGTCCCGCAGGAAGACGACGAAGGGGACGCCTAAAGACTCCATAGTCATATTCATAGCTTTTACTTTCGAGTTTCTCTTTTAGTTAGTTTGATCTTTTATATTTTGAGCACGTTTTTGGTTTTAGTGTAAGGAATGTTAATCAAAATTTTGACTTCGCTTCCGTATTTGACATTTTTAATACACATATTTCATTTTAAATTTTCGGGGCCGTTACAGTTTTAGCATACTAAATAATAGATAAAGCTATCATGTAATAAATTATGAAATTCAAGGCCATTTATATCAAAGCTGAGAACTAATAAAAACGATATGACTTAGATCCTTTAAACATGCTATCTCATAACATTTCTTAATATTTAAACCAAAAACTTTGAAACAATCAAAGATAAACCACATATATTAAATATGACAACCTAAAACCTATTAGAGGAATTAATTTAGTAATTATTAAATTGTATAATTATTGTAAATAATTTGATTGGCAGCCAATTCAACAAATTAGGTTATTAAAAATAAATTCCAAAAATTAGGTGATTTATTAGAATTAGAGTATTTGACTAGCCATTGATTATGATTATACATATATATACACATCACCTTTATTCATTGGAAATCTAACCATTATTTTCAATTCCATGCGATATCAAAGCTACCACGGTCCTAGTATGTTTCTTCTATTCTCTTTTTTTTCTCTTATAATTCTCCACATTTCTTTTAACCATAATGGCTTTCGAAGACATCTCTACATCTTCAACTTGTCATACCATCATTCAAAATACTCAATCATCATTGGCTCCATTGGCAACATGTCTTGTTTCTCCTTGGCGATATAATAATGGAGTGCCATACCATGTCACCGCAGACTTGAATAATTTTTCATTTCACTCTCCTTATGTAGGGTTTGATAATATTATGATTAGTGATGGCTCAGGTCTTCACCTTATCCATACTGGTTCTACTACTCTTTCTACCCCTACTTGCACATCTAATTTACACAATTAAATAATTACTAAATTAATTTCTCTAATATCCAAGTCCTAAAAAAAATAATGTACAGATGCACAGTCCTCCACTGAAGTTGAATATCCTTAAGTTGTTGCTATAACTGTTGAGTTACGTTGGATATTTTTTTAACTGAGCTTGACATTTATATTCCTACTACTCCAGTTATCTATTGTGATAATATTGATGCAACTCATCTTTGTTGCAGTCCTGCATTTCATTCATCAATGAAACATGTTGAAATTGATTATCATTTTATTCTGGATCAAGTCCAAAGTGTCACTCATGTGTCTCAAGGAGATAAATTAACAGACATCTTAACCAATCCTCTTCCACGCACTCGCTTTTAACTTTTGAAGACCAATATTGGACTCTTTACAAGAGCTCCATCTTAAGGGGGCATATTAGAGGAATTAATTAAGTAATTATTTAATTCTATAATTACTGTAAATAATTTGATTAACAACAAATCCTACAAATTAGGTGATTTACAACAAATGCCACAAGTTAGATGATTGACAACAAATCCTACAAATTAAATTATTGATTAGAATTAGAATATTTGATTGACCGATAATTATGATTGTGCGTGTATATATATCCCACCTTTATTCAATGGAAATCAAGTCATTATTTTCAATTCCATAAAATAATAAGTTCTTAAATTGTAATTTATGCGTAAATTAAAAAGTACATGAAAAAAGTAATTATTTATCACGAAACACATGGACCAAGCTTTTCATAAACACACACACAAGATATCTATATATATATCTTATATTATATATAGAATAATTTATAGTTAATTTCTACCCAAATCATTCTTTTTCATGTAAGTTATGTTTAATAAAATTGGCATGTAATTCCACTAAATTATAATATGTCAATCTCAGGTCAAATACGGCTAAAAAACATATCTTTATGAACTCTTGTGGACATAAAAGGTACAATGCAACAAGTACAAATAAAGTTAAATAAAGTCTTTATAGAAGTAATTTAAAATCTTTCTCCAGCATAGACAACAGCTTATTGAACCCTTTGTGTTGACTTACCTTTTGAGCTTACCATGACTAGCCTTTCTCTAGTCTTCAACTCATTTTCTTGTATCTATGGATGCATTTTAGGGTAAAATTCCATGGCAGTGGAAATTTTCCACCTCAGCCAAAGATTGACATTTTATTTTTAGTGTCTTGTGAATGTAATATTGCCATATCACTGTTAAAATTAAGTTATAAATTATCAAATATTTTAATAAAAATTCAGGGATTTAAGGTACAAATTGACTTACGATGTCAAAATGTTCACTGGAAGGACGTTGTCTAGAGTCAACATTCCAATCTACCAACAATGGAGCAACTCTGTGTTTTCTAGCTGCTATAGGATGCGATTCTCACATAGGTTGAGTAGTCACTTCGTTACCAATGTCCTACACTATAGGATGCAATTCTTCTTCCATGGGTTGAGCAACCACTTTGTTAACAGCTTTTTGCACCTACAAATTTAAAACCAACCTAATTAATTATATAACTTTTAATAATTAGTAAAGGGATTTACTATGTGAAACATAAATTAGGAATTCTTTTTCTTTCTTTCAATTAATGACTCATTAAATGAATTCACCTCATAAAATATTAAAACTAAATTTGCTATAAATTTGTCCAATAAAAATTGTGAAAAGTTCAACTTTATTGTTAAAAATATGAGAAAAATTAGTTTACATATATATCAAACATGTAAAATCATGACAAAATTTTAAATATTGATAAAGAAATTGAATATTAATACAATATAAGTGAACTAAATATAATGTTAAAAATAAATAAAATAAAATTAAAGTAAATTTTTTTAAAGGAGAAAAAATGTTTGCTTTAAGGAGAGACTTTTCTTAGTGTTAGTGAAATGAAATATAACAACTCACCTCTTCTTCATTTGCTGCTTCTGGGGGTAATGTGTTTAGATCAAAATCATGCTTGAAAGGTCGATGATCATTAATAGCCTCTTCACTTGCAATGTTCGCTGTACCTGTGTCTGCTAGCTTCTCTTTCTGATTATATCACTTGTAATGTATATAGACCGAAACAATATGAATATAAAGCTATTTTCTTTTAAAAGATTTTAGTAGTTATATTACTCTATTTAATGTAACCTATGCTAATGTTTAGTTTTTAAACCTTATAGGGAAAGTACATATGAATTTTGTGGTCTCTTGGTGAAAATTTTTAACAACTCAAGACTTACAATAACATGACTGTTTAAGTGAAGTTTGTAATCCCATTTTCTATGTTTATATTAAGGGGCATAATGATTCCAAAATTACCAACTAGTTTGCAATCTTGGGTGATAAGAAAGTTAAAGACACACCTTGTGTTAAGGGTTATTGGCAAAGACAAAGGTAACATCATTAGCAAGATTATGTCAAAACAAAACTCATTCAAACAAGAATATGAAAAATCAAGTAAAGATGAGAAATCATTTAAATATATAATTCAATGAATGATATAGAGAAATATGAAAAGAAATAGAAGTAAATTAAAGATCTAGGTTCTAGATCTTCATAATAGTTTTAAACCGAATTACATTTTTAACCATTGTGATCTAGTCTTGTTATAATTCAAATTACATATATTTTCTAGTAAGAATATTTTTATGTGTTAGATCCTCTAAACGAGAATACATGAAATTTTAAGGTTAAATAAATCAAATTAGGGAAAAATAAAATATAAAAGCCTAAGAAACTAATTATTTTATATAAAATAATGCACAACCAATAGAGAAAACGATTATAAAAGAAATTACAATAGTTTTGAATTATAGTTGGGTCAAACTATGGATTTCAAAATTGTAATATGTCCATAATTTTATTCAAGACAAAAAGATAAATAAGGACTGCAATAGATCAAGTTTGGGGTGAGTTTCCCAAAATTCGAACCTGATCTAATTTTAAAAAGTTGAAAACCCTAAACAAGTCAGAGTAAGTTTTAAAAATTAATTTTATTTTTGGCCTAATCAGGTTATTCATAAAATTAAAGTAGACTCAATACCGATGATATCTAAATAAAGTAAAAATATATATATTTAATTAGCATAAAATGCGGTATATACACCAAATTAATGTATATGTCACATTTCTTATTAAAATTAAAATATATTATATATGACAATCTCAGGTTTAGATGGGTTTTTAATATCAAACTAGAAGATGAATCGTCCTGCTTTAAGAAAAAATAGATTAATATTCAAATCCTACATGCCTTGGATCTTTTGGCGGAAATAACTAAGGTGAGTTTTAGAGAATCAACTTGGATTGGTTTGATCAATTTAAACTGTGCAATTCTTTACCATAAAGGAATTACCACATAAAAAACTTAACAAGACACTAATGGAGTAAGAAAACTATAGGAAAATCAAAGAGAATTTGTCAAAAAAAGGGGAATTTGAAGTTTAATTAAACCTTATGGTATGATCTTTTTATATCAATCACATATATCAAGTCATGTTTTATAAAGAGAAAATGATGAATTAATCATAAGGAGAACGTATAAAATCGAAAAACTATGAAAGCGTAAGGGAATTTCATCAGAGAAACTTATACCTTGTCAACTTCTATAACAACATTGCCAACGTCGAGTTCACTTTCAATTTCAAAAAGCATATCACAAAATTCTTGTTGAGATGGAGAGGGAGACATCTTTGATTGAGAGTAAAAGAATTTGGAATGACCTATCACTTATAATCTTTACTTGGTTTGTCAAGGGGTAGGTAGGCAAGAAGACGAGGGCCCCTTTATATACATATAAAAGATAAAATATTATTAACCTACCTAATAACCTAATTTAAAGTGTTATTACATCCGTACATAAAGAAGTATTTATCCTTTTTTTGGTAAAAAATCTCCTCAGGTTTTATAATTCAAATTTGTACTAGTAGTGTTTATGTGTATATAAGTAACTAGTTAATGCAATACATATATCCTAAAAAAGTGAGAATATATTATATTTTTAAAACATTTAATTGTGAAATAAATTGTTAAAAAAATTTTACTTGTAATGGAGGGTCATCAAGATATATAGATGATACTAATATTACGAACTAACTAGATGTCTGACCGTTATTAACAATTGAAGGTATATAAGTATATGCTTATGAACTTAGAATAATCTAGTGGAATTTAAAAAGTTTTAACTCAAAAATAAAAATTAAGGTCGTCAAGTGAGAACCTATAATTAGTGTGTTACAAGACAGATACAGATAGGAAGTTATAAACCCAAAACGAGTGTGGAGTGTGTCTGAATTAAATGACATAATGTCATATCCATACCTAACCCACCTCAAATTGAATGACATATGTATAGGATTCATTGAGCAAGTGAATGAATAGTTTAAATATTTTATATCTATATTTTTATATTTAAAATTGAACAATTTATTATAATGAAAATTATTTCATTTTCTAATTATTTAAATGTTTAATTTTTATTTTTTATAATATTTATTATAGATTTGTTATTGAGTAGAGTACGTTTTTTTATGTTGTCTTAAATTATATTGTTTTTTAATTTTTACTTAAGATTTTCTTTTTAAGTTTTAGTTATTTATTTGAATATGGTATAAGAAACATATGTTCAACAATAATTCTAGTGAGTAGCAAGTAAAAAATTTAGTCATGGGATAAATAATTAGTAAAGATGTGAGATTGATATAAGTTTACCTTTCCTTAGTAGGGGATGTTGGAACAAAAATACGTGCTCTATATGGCATTTCGAACAATCTTTTTAAATTTTGAAAACTCGCCTGGGACGTAAATGAATAGAATTTTTGTGTTTAGGGCTTATATGTAATTTATAATAAAATGTGACATGTCAGGAGTTGATGTGTCTGGGGCACGAATTCTCGTGTGCCATGTGGCAGACATAGAGATAGGATAAAGGTAACATTACACATATCAGGGGCGATCAGACGATTAGAGGGAATTCCCGTCTGATCGCATAGTCAGAAACACTTCTAGCTGAAGAGTCCTATTAGGAAATCGAAGATTGCTCATGCCCAAGTGAATCGAAGGACTTTGATCTTTTTTCACAGTTGGGCTTAACTCCCACTCGAATTTTGAATCAACAATTGATATTTCCTTCTACATCATGCGATTTAGATTTTATGAAGTACAAACGATCCATATATGTGTTAGGTAGAATCCAACAGCCATGATTCAAGGAGATGTGAAATGAGAAAAAAGGGTTTATTAAAACCCTAGATTGGATGACCAAGGTTCAAAGGTCATGGTTGAATGGCTAGGGGTTGATTTCGTACCTAATAAATGAAAATGTCCCCCTTTTGATCCGATAGCCCGGACCTTTATAGAGATTGATTGTATGGCCCATTCCTAGGGTATAAAAAGGTCAGTCTCCCCATTTTGGGAGAGAGTTGTTGTTGAAGAGAGAGAGTGAGTGACATAAGAGATCGAATAAAAGAGGGAGAGAGTGTTTGAGGCAATTTCTGGTGTAATGCCGTTGCAAAAGAGCGACGAATTGGGTGTTAAGAGAAGGAAATAACGTCGACCTTTCAAGCCCTTATGAAGCAAAACACAAATAATTTTCTTTTCTTTCTTCTCTATTTATTCCTTTAGGGTAACTCTCTCCTTTGTACATGAATGTTTGTTGAGACGAGCCACATATAAAAGCAGGTGAATGGGAGTAGCCTTTCAAAAACAAAGACCATTCCCAAAGCAATAAGCTTAGAAACCCGTAACCATGTAAATTGTTTATTTAGCTTAGTGCATTTAATCTTTCTACTTATTTAGTTTTAAAAAATACTTATAGTAGGTTAGTTTAGGAAAACCATAGGTTGAAATGCTTAGGTGTCATCGACCACACCCCCGTCTTATAGGGTAATGATAAGAGCATACTTATTTAAATCACATAGACTCGAGTTAAGTTAAATAACTTAACTTTATTGATAAAAAAAATTCACAGAAATGTTACAGCTCTTAAATGTAAAATATGAACATATATACGAGGCTCTAAATTTCCTTACTTCATTACTAAAAAGTACGAAACAATAACCTTAAAATCAGAGTGTAGCTTTAGATTTTTCTTCCATATCACCGCTCACTCTGCAGGGATATCTTCAGTATCTGGAGGGTGATAGGGAGGTGAGATAAAATATCCCAATAACAAATATTATGAAATATATATGCCTGAAATATACATATGCATATGTATATTTTGAGCTATGCATATATCTCTAAAACAGGTGACGAAATCAAGCTCGTATCGAGTCCTAAATCTCCTAAGTAGCTTCTGCTATGGAATGATGTCGCCAGATTACCTTGACTATCGAAATAGTCTTATTCCTCAATTCTTGCTCTTATTTATCCAATATGTCTATAGGCATCTCCTGATAGGACATATCTTCTGCAATAGGAATCTCTTCATACTGAATTACATGTGATAGATAAGGATGGTATTTGCATAACATGGACACGTGAAATACATCATGGACGTTAGTCAACTCTGGTGGCAATGCCAATCGGTAAGTAGTAGTTCAAATTTTCTCTAGTATTTTAAACGATCCAATGAAGTAAGGGGCTCAATTTGCCTTTCTTTCCAAATCTCATAAAGCCCTTCATTGGTGACACCTTCAAGAATATATGATCCCTTATTTCAAATTCTAAGCTCTTTCTATGGTTGTTTGCATAATTCTTCTATCTATTTGGGGCAGTTTGAAGATTTTCTTAATTAGGATTATCTTTGATGTAATTTCTTTAACTAATTCGAGTCCAATTAATTTTCTAGCCCCAATCTAATATATAACCTGGCAAGTTTATCTTAGGATTTTGTAGCTTATATTGGTAAAAAATGGGATGACTTCATTAATTGGTCCACTATCACCCAAATAGTATCATGATTCAATCTGGTTTTAAGCAAACCCATCACAAAATCCATAGTGATGTGTTCCCACTTCCATCCTAGAATTGGTAGAGGTCGGAGTAATCCCCCTGGATTTTGATGTTTGGCTTTGATCCTCTGACAAGTGAGACATTTATTAACAAATTCAGAGATGTCTTTCTTTATCCCATTCCACCAATATCAAGGTTGCAAATTTCAATATATTTTGGTGATGCCAAGTGTTAGGTAAATCTAGAATTATGTGCTTCCTCTAAGATGAGTCTCCTCAAGTTAGGGTCATCAGGAATGCCTAGTCTTCCTCTAAATCAAAGCAAACCATCATCATGAACTCTAAAGCCAAGTCTTAAACTCTATTCAGTTTCTTTCTTCAAAGTCCCAATAGCAGAGTCAATTTCTTGAGCATCTTTAATTTTTTGAATCAATACTAGCTCGATTCTCAAGTTGGCTATACACATTCCTCATTTGTGAACACCCCATTGTAATTCCTGTAAAGTCTATAGAGTCTTGCATTCAGAAGCTATTAGTTTTGCGATCATGCCAAAGGTGCTGCGACTCAATGTATCAGCCACTACATTTCCTTTCCCTGGATGGTAGGATATCTTACAATCATAGTCCTTACGAAGATCCATCCATCTACACTATCACATGTTTAGTTCCCTCTATGTGAAGAGATATTTAAGACTCATGTGATCAGTATAAATCTCAGATGTCTCTCCATACAGATTATGACGCCAGATCTTAAGGGCATGTATAATTTCAGCTAATTCCAAGTCCTGAGTTGGGTAATTTTATTCATGGTTCCTCAACTGTCTTGACCCATAAGTGATGACTCTATGATGTTGCATTAACATACATCCTAAACCCTGACCTGACACGTTAGTGTATACTGTATGGTTACCCTTATCCACTTGGTGAGTTAATATTGGAGCTGTCACAAGTCAATTTTTGAGTTCTCTGAAGCTATTCTCATAGTCTAAGGTCCATTCAAACTTAGTATCCTTCTTAATAAGCCAATTAAGAGGGGTTGCAATCTTAGAGAATCCCTTCATAAATCAGCAATAGTACCCAGACATACCTAGAAATTTACGAACACCTTTCACAGTAATAGGACGTTCCAATCCCATAATAGGCTTAACTTTTGCCGAATCCAAAGTTACTCCATCCTTAGATACCACATGACCTAAAAACGTGATCTGTTCAAGCCAGAATGCACACTTACTCCATTTTGCATATAACTTCTCTTTCCTAAGGGTTTTCAGAACTCATCTCAAGTGTTCTACATGTTCTTTTCGACTCTTTGAGTATATCAATATATCATCAAGAAATACAATAACAAATTAATCTAGCAGGGCTCAAATATCTGATTCATCATATCCATAAATATTGTCGGGGCATTCATCAACCCAAAGGTAAGACCAAGAACTCGTACTAGCCATATATGGTTCTAAAAACAGTTTTTGGAATATCTTCGGGTTTAATTTTCACCTGATGGTAACCAGATCGTAGATCGATTTTGGAAAAAACATGGGCCCCTTACAGTTGATCAAAAAGATCATCAATCCTGGGCAAAGGGTATTTCTTCTTAATGGTGACCCGACTGAGTTCTCTATAATCTATACACATTCATTTGGTTCCATCCTTCTTCTTGGAAAATGTCACAGGAGCGCCTTAGGGAGAGACACTAGGGCGAATGAATCCTTTTTCTCAGAGTTCTATTAATTGTTTCTTTAACTTTTCCATTTCAGCTCTTACTAGTCTATAAGGAGCAATAGAAATAGATTAAGTGCCTAGTTGTGGGCCAATAGAGTATTTTATTTCACGGTCCGCGGATAACCCTGAAAGTTCATCAGGAAATACATCTAGATTTTCTCGAGCCACCAACACATCATAAATATCAATCTCCTTGTTTTTATCACCTACCACGTCAACCTCTACATGTTAGGTTTAATAAGTTGTACGAATTAAATAACTATAATATATTATAAATGACACCATTTAATTACAAAATAAAAGTCTCTTCACTAGGAATATTAAATATAATCTTCTTGTTATGACAGTCTAAAGTCGCATAGTGAGTTGTTAGCCAATCCATTTCTATGATTACATCAAAATCCCTCACATATAGAAGTACCAAGTCTATCTTTAATTACCAAACCGGAGCCAAACCACCGGCCAATCGGTCAGAAAATCCTGCCAAAGTTCGGCGACGCCGCCGCGACTTCCCTCTATTTTTGCCTACGATGAAGCCCTTCTTGGTCTCTGTTCGATGCAATTTTTATACCACTGTGATCACCGTTCTTTTCTCTACAGGTTAATCAGAGCAAAACATCAAAACACCACTCACGCTGGAGAAGCCGTCGCACCCGAGAGCACCGCCGCCGCTAAGTCTCGATTTTTTGTGAGTTTTTGGCCCACCGAGGGCCCTAGGGTTGTTTTATCACAGGGACCAATGTAAGTTTGGCCGAATTCGGCCGAAAATGGTCGAAAACGGCCAACCTGAGGCAGATCGCCGCTGCAGGCGGTGGCGCCGTCGCCGGAGCACGGTGGAGCTGCTGTGCTGGAATTCTGATATTGGCCAAAAGGGGCCTTAGGTCTGATTTGGAATTTTTTGGGACACGTGTAGGTACCGGTAGTGCGTTTCAGTTTTCTAGAAAAAAATTTAAGGAAATTAGGGACAGCCAGTAGGCGCACTGTAGAGCCGATTTCAGACCCCGAAATAAGTAAGGATCTCTCACCCTACCTCCTATCACGGCATTAAAGCTTAATAGATAATTAAACAGTATTTTGTGACTTTATAGATGTATAATTGATTGAGATTGCCAATGCAGCCCGAATCTGGTACATTATTGGTCAGTCGTTGTTTGATCTATTTTTCAATATTAAATTGAGTATGATATTTGATGTAATTATTTTATGGTCTCGTATGCATGAATCATGGTTTCTTTTATTATGTTTTGTATTATGGTGAACTTGTGTTGTCTTGTTTGGTGTCAATTATTGGTTTACATGTTGTGTGTGATTGAATGATTGAGACCAAGGAAAAAGGCAAAAAGGTTATGTGAATTGATAAGTGGATAATCTGGACAGCCTGACTAGATATCCTGGGAGATGGTGGACGGACCGGGTCCGTAGGGAACCCTACCGGGAATGTGGTCTCTCATACCGGACGGGGTATGGAGACCTTATGTGTTTTGGCGCCCATACCGGACGGGGTATTGAGGTTTATGATTTTGGCGCCCATACCGGATGGGGTACGGGGATGGCCCTGGAATCAGGTTATTAATTTCATGGTTCACGTGTAGCGGGGACTCCCTATGGATCCCCATGGATACTAGTAGGCTGGTAAAAGAGGAAATTTATTGTCTGATTATTGAAGTGCCAAAGTATGACATGTGTTTTGTTACAAAGTCGATATAATTTTATGATGGTTATAATGTTACTATTTTCATATGTTATTTTCATGAATCTCACCGAGGTAAGTGGACAGTAAAGGTTTTTATGTTAATAAATGAGTTTGTTATAAATTATGCTTCATTGGTCGTTTTTGTTTTCTACCGACCTTTACTTCTGTGGCTGTGAGATATTGTGATGTCTTTACTGGGCTAGTGTAGCTCATTCCTTACTTAACCATTTCAGATCAAGAAGACGTGGTTCCCGAGCCCGTTCCGCAGGAAGACGGCGAGTTAGACGCCTAAGGACTTTATAGCTCTATTTATAGTTTTTATTTCGAGTATCACTTTTAATTAGCTTATTCTTTCATGTTTGAGTACGTTTTTGGTTATTGTGTAAGGGATGTTAATCAAAATTTTTATTATGCTTCCGGCTTTAAGATTTTTAATACATACATCTTCATTTAAATTTCCGGGGCCGTTACACTTGTCCATGTAGTGTAGGAATCCATTTGCCACTCCTTGATAACGGTATAAACGTCATTGCACGGTGAAACTAAAATATAATTTGTTTAAATAATTATGTTGTAAATATTATATATATGTGTATGCAGATATAATTATAATACATAGTTAGCTATGTGCCATCAATAGTCAACGAATATTTTGACAAATCCCCATTTTAATTTTACTTCAAACTTAATTTAGTTTAGGTAAAAGAAAACGAAAATGCTTCTAGTCAAACCCAAGTTAAAACCCCAAACCCAATTTTATGTCCAAATTCTTTAAAAACCCATATATAAGCCCACTTTAATCCAAAAGTAACCCCAACTCAGCCTGGCTTTGGATTTTCCCAAGTCTGGCTTGCAAACGCAGAAGTTTGACTAGATCCAGCCCAGGCCATCCATCCCATTTAAATAATCTTCTTCAAAACATCACCGTTTCTAGGAGGCATTTTGGCCTATAAATGGTGACATTTTGACTTAATTGTTTAAATTTCTCCATTCTGCTTCCAGAGATGAAATTATTAGGTTTTTTAAATTTTTTATTTATTTTTTTAATGCAAACTCCCTTTAATTTGTTTGTAAAGTGGTATTGTGTTGGAAATGGAATCATGGCATCTTGCATAGGAAATGAATTTTGTATATAATTTTACTGAAATGGTAGCATGACATGAAACTAGTTTGAAGCTCAACGAATGATGATGATGACGAGGCTTAAAGAATAAACTTAAGGCTTAAGAATAAAATAATTAATTATGAGAATGTGGATTTAGATTTGATAAATGAAACATTTTTTTATACATTTTTAATTTTCATAGGATGAAATGAATTGAAACTTTTTTTTACGTAAAAAGAACACATTCTTGCTTCAGATTGTCGAGTACGAGACTGAATCAAATAGAAATCACATTTCTTGTCATAAGTCTAGCTTAAATCTTTAGCCTTTTCTTTAGATAAATATAATAGTATGAGTAAAAATACACCAAAGACCTAAAATTATATTGAACTAAGAATATTGTTTGATACAATATGCATTTAAAATTGCATTTGTAAAAAAGGGTTTGAACAAAAAAATAAGAGATCGAATATGAATGTGCAAAAAGAATCATTTACTAAAAAAAGAATTAATTCTTTTCACTTTGAATTGTAGTTAATGAATGAATTCAATTTGTTGATAATCATTTGTCAATAATCAACCAAGCAGGATCATAACTATTTGGTGTCTCTTTTTCATATTTGCTATCACAACTATAATCATTAATTATTATCATTATCATCATTATTTAGTTACTTATTTTTTCTTTTCATATATATAATTACTTACATATTACTATTACTATTACTACTAAAATTGTAATTATACTATTATTTATTTATTACATTCATACTAATTTATCACTGCATTACATATATATTTTTTATTACAAGTAATTCTGTTATATTCTTATTATTGCCTCTTTTTTCTTTTGTTTTTTTATCCCATACCTCTCTTCCCCTTATTATTGTTATTACTATAATTATCATTAGCGTTATAAAGTAATATTACTATCCACTTTACAATTGTTATTTAAATATTACTATATATTCCCTTATTTATTATCCTTATGTTTAGTGTTCCCCCTTACTATCATCATTAACATGTTTAGTATCATTACTTTTCTTTTTTTTTTTCATTCCCCTTTTTTTCTTTTTTCTCTCATTTTTTTTTCTTTTAAAAGGCCATTTCCTCAAGGTTCAGTCTATAGATAATAACTATTAATTTTTTTATATAAATGAATGTCATAATCGAATAATCGTCTAATAGTTAGATCTTTAGAACATATATGTAAATTATATTTAAATAATTAGTCTACACTATAGAGCAGGTGAACTGCATCTTCTTACTCTGTATTACCTCATTGTAGAATCTCTAATTAATTAATTAATAAAACAATTAGCATGTGATATCACTTTCAATAGGATTGGTAATAACTCTCTTAATTTAAATTTCTTTAAAAGATTAAAAAATTTAAAATAAAATTTAAAATTTTTATTCTTTTCGTGGTGCGTCATTAATTTAATATGGAAGAACAAAACACATTAACATTCACTTTCATGTTATTTGAGAACTTGTGGCAAAAGATTTCATTGTTATGAAGTTTTGCAATAAAAATGGACAAATGGCAAATATTTTCACAAAAGCTCTTCCATGCAAGAAAATTATTTTATACTGGGAGAAACTTGGCCTATTATATTTGAAAACAAGGGACAACGTTCAAGGTTATTGTTATGGTCCCATTCAAAACCTTAAGTAATTAGATGATAATTTCTCTTTTAAGTGAGAATAACCTTGATTTTGAAAATAAGAACATACATGTCTTTTTCATTGAGTTGCAGGAGTTTCAATAGAAGATTACAACGATGGTTTACATACTTTAGGATAACTATTATACAAATTAAAATAACTACTACATAGGTGGAAGACATGCAGGTTGCTGGTTGACAAATGGTAGTGTAATTATTGGTGTTATTTATAACTAATGCAGTTTTTCAATTGTCTAAATATTTGATATTCTTCTTAGGTTATCTCTTAGATCTTTGGAGTGTAACATTATCCCCCCCTCAATGGAGACCTTGTCCTCGAGGTTTATAGCAGGAAAATGATCAAGTAATTCTATGGTACTCTCCCAAGTAGCGTCATCTTTATGTTGATGTTTCCATTTAACTAGGCTTTCTTCCATGAGACATGAGCCTTTCTTAATCCAACGAGTGTCCAAGATAAACTCAGGTTGCATGATGATATCCCCAGTATCATTAGTTAAGGGTAGTTCTTCGGTTAGAGAGTCAGACGTGCTCAATTTCTTATGTATGAGGGAGACATAGAACATAAGATGAATACGTGATGTGCAGGTAGATTGAGTTTGTAAGCCACTGGACCAATTTTTTCAATAATTTGGTAAGGACCATAGAAGTGACATGCGAGTTTTTGAAAAGCCTTTTTAAAAGTAGGTTGCCGACATTAAGGTTGTAGTTTAAGGAATACCCAATTGTCTTACTAAAATTCAATATCACGGCCCTTAGCATTCACAACCTGTTGCATGTGGTTGGAAATAGTTTAGAGATTGAGCTTGAGCTAGTGAAGTAGTTCATCTCGAGAAATAAGTTATTGGTCAACCTCATTAACAGGAGATGTGCCTGGATGATAATCTGGAATAGTGGGTGAAAGTCATCCATATAGGCTCTTAAAAGGTGTCATCTTAATGGAAAAGTGATAAGTGGTGTTGTACCAGAATTCAGCCCAAGGCAGTAAAGAGCTCCATCGACGAGGATGATGGTGACCAAGGCAATGAAGATATTATTTGATGCATCAGTTAACATCATTTGATTGACAATCAGTTTAAGGATGATATACAGAATTGGTTTTGAGCTGATTGCCAGATAATTTAAAGAATTCCTGCCAGAAGCTACTGATAAAAATGGGATCTCAATCACTAACAATTGATTGGGGTATGCCATGGAGCTTAACCACATTATAAATAAATGGCTCTGCCACTGTCTTGGTAGTATACAGATGAGCTAAACTATAAAGTGAGTTGACTTACTAAGATGGTCGACCACTACAAAAATAACACTGTTACCATTAGAAAGAGGTAAGTCGTCAATGAAATAAATTGAAATGTCTTCCTAGACTTGACATGGTATAGGAAAGGGTTGCAGTGGCCCAGTAGGTGAAAGAGTATCAGCTTTAACCTGTTGACAAATATCACAGAAGGAGACATATTCAGTTACTTCTTTATGCATCGAAGGCCAATAAAATTATTGAGCAAGTCACTTAAATGTTCTTTGAATCCCTAAATGACTCCCAGTAGGTGAATTCTCAAACTCTTGTAATAATTGATGAGTTATGTCATACCTGGGTTGAATAACCACACGATTCTTGAAGTATACAAGGCCACCATTCCAAGTATAAGGACTGTTAGGTGAATCTGATGCTAACTTGATAATGTTTTTGATATAAGGATTCTGAGAATAAGATGCTTGAAGATCATCCCATAACTGAAGCTTGGAAGTTGAAATAACATTCAATGTAGGACTACCTAATTTCTATAAAAGTGCATCACCGGTGAAGTTTTCTTTTCCATGTTTGTAGATGATTTCATAGTCATATTCAAATAATTTAGAGACCCATTTTTATTATTCTGGAGTGGTGATACGTTGATTCAAAAGATATTTGAGACTTCTCTTATCAGTTCTGATGAAAACTTTTCGACCCATTAAATAAGGACTCTAGAGTTTTACTATGATGATAACTGCTAGCATTTCTTTAGCATAAGTAGACCAAGCCTGTTTATTGACTCCCAAAGCTCAACTCATATAAGCTATAGGTTGGTATTCTACATCAAGACAGCTCCAATACCATCCCCTAAAGCATATGTTTCCACCACAAAAATTTCTTTGAAGTTGGGTAATGCAAAACTCTAAGTTGATGTTAAGGCCTGTTTGAGGTTGAGAAAAGCTTGTTTGGCTTCACCTGACTAGGTAAACTGTCCTTCCTTTAACAAGTTGGTGAGTGGCTAAGTTAAAATACCATAATTCTGAAGAAATTTTCTATAGTATCCAGTTAATCCCTAGAAACCTCTCAATTCCATTATAATGGTGGGCTTAAGCCAATCAAGCATGGCCTTAATTTTATTATGGTTGATTTTAACGCCATTTGGTGTAACAATATGACCCAAATATTCAAGCTCCTGTTGTCTGAAGGCACACTTTTCGAGTTTGACAAAGAAATAATAGTCTCAAAATTTTAAAGACTTGCTTGACATGATCAAGGTACAGAGTCCAAGTTGGACTGTATATTAATATATCATCAAAGAAAACTAGCTCAAGCTTACGAAGATGGATACGGAATATGGAATTCATCATTGCTTGAAAGGTAGAAGGGCCATTGTATAAGCCGAAAGACATCACCAAATACTCATAATGTTTGTTATGAGTATGAAAAGTTGTTTTGTACACTCGGCAGCGTGAACCCCAACATGATGATATCTTGCTGTCAAATCTAATTTAGTAAAGAAAATAGCTCCATATAGTTCATCCAACATATCATCACTAGTAGGGATCAGAAGATGATCCTTTATAGTAATAACATTGAGCGCTCTATAGTCAACATAAAATCTCCATAATCCATCCTTTTTTCATACCAAGAGAATTAGTAAAAAAAAAGGACTTGTAGTGGGTCGAATGAGCCCCAAATTTAGCATCTCACTTACTTTCCTTTCAATTTATGCCTTTTAGAAGTAAGCATACTTGTATAGCTGCACATTGATCGATTTTGATCCTTCTTTTAGGTTGATTTGATGATTAATGGAATGTGGTAGAGGCAGTTGTTTGGACTCCTAGAACAAGTACAGATTATACATTAACATAAAAATATTACATCAGCCAATTTGAGCAATCTCGAATAATACAAAGAATTTTTAAATATATATCTTTTTTATTATGGTAAAAATAGAATTATTTCATTTAAAATAAGATAATATAAATTAAAAGTATAACAATTATTAAAATAAAAATAAAAATATTGATTTGTGACTCTAAATTTTATTGTGTGGTTCAAGTCCTGATGACTACAATACTGTTTGGGCAGATTAAATAATAGATAAAGCTAACATATAATAAAATATAAAAATTCAAGCCCATTGATATCAAAGCTAAGAATTAATAAAAATTATATGATTTAGATCCTTTATAGGTGATCCACTATGTATCCTATTAGCATACTAGAAAAATGAATACAATTAAGGAAAATATATATTCCATACATAAAACTATAATCCATTTATTCATATATTCTTCCATTTTCTATATGCTTTTTTAAAATTTTACTTGTAGTTGAATTTTTATTGTTTTTGTATTTTAAGTTTTACTATTTTAGTTTTATGCTAGATTTAAAATTTTAAATCTCTTTAGAATTTAAAAATTTTTAATTGTAGAAAGTCTAATATGAATTGTCCATACATCAAGCTTTTTAAAAACATTGAAACCGTGAAAGATAAATCACATATATTAAATATGACAACCCAAAACTTATTAGAAGAATTAATTTAGTAATTATTTAATTGTGCAATTATTATAAATAATTTGATTGGTAGTAAATTCTACATATTAGGTGATTAAAAATAAATTCCAAAAATAAGGTGATTTATTAAAATTATAATATTTGACTAGCCATTGATTATGATTAAACATGTATATATACATCATTTTTATTCATTGGAAATCAAACCATTGTTAGAGCTACTACGCTCCTAATATGTTTCTTTTATTCTTTTTTTTTTCTCTTTCAATTCTCTACATTCTTTATCAATAATAATGGCTTCCGAAGGCATCTCTACATTTTCCACTAGTCATAGCATCATTCAAAATACTAAATAATCATTGGCTCTATTGGCAACATGTCCTATTTCTCCAAGGCTACTTGATAATGGGGCGTCGTACCATATCACTGCAGACTTGAATAATTTTTCACTTCACTCTCCTTATGTAGGGTTTGATGATGTAATGGCTTGGGTCTTCACATTATCCTTACTGGTTTTACAAGTCTTTCTACCCTAACTCGCATATTTAATTTACACAATTAAATAATTACTAAATTAATTCCTCTAATATCTTGGTCCTCTAAAAAATAATGCACAATTGCACGGTCCTCCACTGAAGCTGAATATCGTTATGTTGTTGCTACAACTATTGAGTCATGTTAGATTTATTCACTTTTAACTGAATTTGACATTTATATTCCAGCTGCTCCGGTTATCTATTGTGATAATATTGATGCAACTCATCTTTGTTTCAATATTGCCTTTCATTCATAGATGAAACATGTTGCAATTGATTACCATTCATGTTGTAAACATGAACTATTAGTTTTTCATATAAATGAATTTCATAATCAAATACTCATCTAACAATTAGATCCTTAAAATATATGTGTAAATTATATTTAAAAAATTAGTCTACACTATGAAGCATGTGATTTATTAGAATTAGAATATTTGACTAGTCGTTTATTATGATTAAACATATATATATATACATCACATTTATTCATTGGAAATCAAACCATTACTTTCAATTCCATACGATATCAGAGCTACCACAGTCCTAATTTGTTTCTTCTATTCTCCTTTTTTTTCTCGTACTCAAGAATGTGATATGCTTATAGGTTTAAAAAATGTTAATTTAGCATAATTAAACTTCCAAATTTGTCTCTTAATATGTCTCAATCTATGATAAACTAAATTATGATGTTGATGCAATTAGAGAACTTATTTAAAAGGGTACTGGATATGTCCAGGAATAAAAAGAAAAAGAGATCCATACTTGTAGACTATATATTGATTTTATGGTAAAAAAAGGAATTAAACTCCAATGAATTTTCATATTAATCTTAATACATTGAATTATTAAAGAAATTTTATGTTTAAGCTACAAAGTAGGTCCATGTTCAATTTTTTATTTATTTTTTCTTAAAAACATAGAACAAATAGTAGAGAAAAAAATAAATAGGCAAATTAAAGTGTAAATACACGTGCACGTATACGTATATATATATATATAGATATACAATATATGGGCGTTTGTGAGTTGTGACTTACCTTATGACACTATCACTAACCATGAGCAGCCTTTTCTCGAGTCTTCAATTCATTTTGTAATATCTCTGGATGCATTTTTGGGTAAAATTCCATGGCGGTGAAAATTTTCCACCTTCGCCAAAGATCGACATTTTATTTGTAGTGTCTTGTGACTGTAATACTGCCATATCAATATTAAAATTAACTAAAAAAATAAGTTTTAAATTATGCAAATATTTTGATAAAAATTCAGGAATTTAAGGTACAAATTAACTTACGGTGTCAAAATGTTCCCTGGAACGACATTGCTTAGATTCAACATTTCAATCTACCAACAACGGAGCAACTCTGCGTTTTCTAGCTATCATAGGATGCAATTCGCACACAGGTTGGGAAAAAAGATAAATAAGGACTATAATAGATCGAGTTTGCGGTGAATTTCCCAAAATTTGAACCTAATCTAATTTTAAAATATTAAAAATCCAAAAAAATTAAAGTAAGTTTTAAAAATTAATTTTATTTTTGGCCCAATCAGGTTATTGATGAAATTAAACTAGACTCAGTATCGATCATACATAAATAAAGTAAAATATATATATATTTAATTGACAAAAAATATTATATATACACCAAATTAACATATATATCTCATTTCTTATTAAAATTAAAAATATATTATATATGACTATCTCAGGTTTAGATGGGCTTTTAATATCAAACCAAAAGACGACTCGTCATGCTTTAAGAAAAAAATAGAAAGATATTCATATCCTACATGCCTTGGATCTTTTGGGAGAAATAACTAGGGCAAGTTTTAGAGAATTGACTCGAGTTAGTTTGATCAATTCAAACTGCACAATTCTTAACGATAAATGAATTACAACATAGACAACTTAACAAGATGTTAATGGAGTAAGAAAATTATAGAAAAATCAAAGAGAATTTATCAAAAAAAGGAAATTTGAAGTTTAATTGAACCCTAAGGCATGATCTTTTTATATCAATCACATCGATCAATTCATGTATTAAAAAGAGAAAATTATCAATT